>NW_027368852.1:0-46836 GCF_046119375.1 Phyllobates terribilis | reverse complement strand
CCTCTTGTTTTGAAGGTTCTAAGGCATCTACCTATTGTGAAATACAGTAGAGTCTACTAAGACAGTTGACTGAATTATCCCCTCATAACGAAGAGAGCTCCACGATTTCCATTTCGAGTATTCGGGGTCGGGATCACAAGCTGCATTAGGGCTAATGATTCATCTTGGTTTCCTTAGAGTAACACCAAACCCAAATCTCATGACTCACGACTTCAAGGCCTCGCATAGCGTGAAATCCACGTGGATACAGTGGCTCGGGAATCTTTGTCACCAAGTCGACGAATACAATCGTTCGGGACTCTTTCACCCAATCAATGTGTACAATCGCTCAGGGCTCTATCACCGGACGTTGAATACGATCACTTGGGGCTCCGTTGCCTAGTTTACGAAAGTAAGCAATTCGAAACCTGACCCCCGACGCACCACAAACAAACGACCTGGTCTATAAAGTATAACAAAATAATAGTTTTTCAAAAGAACTTTGCATATATGGAAATAAAAAAGCAATAATCGTTGTGCTGTCATATGAACGGGCACGAAGATGGTGCACTGAACTTGTACGTAATCCCTTCGTTAAAGTAATACAAGTAGAGAGCTCTATGTCCTTGGCTCTTATCTACTCGAGGCTAATTAAGAGTGTTGGAGCCCATACGACCATTAGGTTGGGATTCATCCATGATCAAATAACCCAATGGCGAATTTCTAGACTTAACATTTGGAGATTTCACACTCATCCACCGAGTTTATTCTTATTTTGTCTCACGCAGATCCGTGACTCGTGAAAGATAATGGCACTTCCTTAAGATGTCGTACAAGTATATGTGTCCCAATATTTCGATAAAAGATTGTAGAAATATTTGCGGGACACCCGCACGAGGTATAGAACTCAAAAGAGGTCCAACTAGGCAAGTCTCTGTCTTCCCTCCACAAAGTCAAAAGGACTTGCGGGGGATGGATGTTGGACTGGAATAATAATATAGGCCCAACTTTACTGGAAGCCCAAAAGTCTTCTAGGTCATAAAATCATTATAAATAGAGCGTTTCATTATTAGTGAAACGGAGGTTTTTGGATTAGTGTTTATTAGAATGATTTAATGGCATAGAAAACCGGATTAGAGGAGGACTAACGTGCTAATGGTCAAATGGCTTCCTTGGACATTTTTCATTCCGATCTAGATCAACCTATTAAGTTCGCTCCTCCTACTCCGTTTTATGTTCTCCATCGTCGTTCCTCTCGTCCTCCTAGTTTGATGTTTGTAGTTTTCCATAGAAGAAGGCCTCTCGTTCTCCTCATAGGGCAAAACCTGCTTTGTGGACCCTTGTTCCAACCACTGTACCTCTTTCCTCCTCGACCTTGACCGGAAACGCAGAACCGAGCACTTCGAGCACCCAACCTATCGACCTCGCCGGAAACCAAGGGACGAGCTTCCCCGAGTTTATCGCAGACGCTAACCTCCCGAGTTCCCCGCTTCCTCCACCTTGTCGAGAACACAGAATAGCGCTTTGTTAGTTGAGCTTTAATAGTCTTATTAAAGCTTAATCTATTTCTCTTTGTTATGATGATAACAAACTAATATGTTTAATCTCTTAGTGTTTTTAAGCTATCCAGGTTATTGTAATATCTGCTAGGATGCGCTTAAGTCACTTAGAGATGCGCTTCGACTGGTCTCAGTCGCGCTTAACACCAAGCGGAGAAAGCAAGTTTCGCAAGCGGTGTTTAATAATCCCATTCAAGTCCAGAAGTGAGTATAGGCGAGTTTCTAAGGCATAAAAGATGCGCTTGAATGAAGTGGAAGAAGTGTTGATCATGAGGTTCCACCATAGCACAAGGTGTACGTTGTCGCAGAAGAGAACTGCCAAAATGCAAGGGAAGGATGGTGAGCGGGAGAATTCAAGTTGTGTGCACAAGAGGTGTGAGAAGAACTTGAAGGCTTTGAGACGCATATCCAGGGATCGCCAGCATGGAGAGAAGCTAGGAGAGCTTAAGTGTTACTCAGTTGTAATCAAGAGAGGTGAAGTGCCATTGTTCTAGACAGCTGAACTCAAGTGTTGTAAAGAGAGAGTTTACGAGTGAGCTTCTAGAGTTGAAGCGAGAGATTGTAACCTTCTTCTATCAATACAAAGTAGTGGTGAGTTTTATCCCGAGTCAATTAGTGACTTAGGGTTCTCACCGTTTGGAAACTCTTTGTGTGCAAATCTTAGTGCGCTTTAAACACTTAAAACGCGCTCTTATTGTTGTCTGACCTTTTTCACGTTTAAGGACTTCAGTAAATCAATTACTAAGTGTCTTACACTGGTCAAGCGCATCTCCAAGTATTAAAGCGCAATTCGATACTTGAGAAGCGCATCTAAGACTTAATGAACCTTAGAAGACGTTGAACAATAGTGGCTTAATAAACACGAACCTACAATTGGTATCAGAGCTACATGTTTGCCTATTTTTGCACTAATCCTTTTGCAGATCATAAGGATTTTTGACGAGTAAGAACATGTCGAACTTTAACCTCGGAATCTCTCTCGCAAATCCCCATGTACTCATTGAAGGTGAATTGGAGTGGTGGCTAACGATGACAAGGAATTACATCCAGCAAACAGATTATCAGTGCTGGAAAATCATCGACAAGGGAGATGAGATAATTGCTGAGAAAGATGACTCCAAATGGGAAGCCAAGGAGTATCAACTAATGGAGAAAAACGCCAAAGCGCGTCAGCTCATCCTAAATGCGCTTTCTCGTAAAGACATTGATAAGGTAATGTCTCTTCCTACTGCTAAAGAGATGTGGACAGCCATCATCAACATACATTCAGGTAGTGAAGATATGAAGGAAAACCGACTATTTGAGCTGAACCGTGAATTTTTCTCCATTAAAATGGGTGAAAATGAGCTTGTATCTGACTACCATTCTCGATGTGAAATTCTCTATGACAAAATGCTATCCGCTGGAATGGAAAAGAAGGATTGGGAATACTCAATGGCATTCATCCATGGGGTGAATTCCAAGTACGCGACTCTCAAGCAGATTCTTCTCCAATCAAAAGCGACTCGAGAATTGCCTATTTCTGTGCTTGCAGGAAAGTTCAAGGTACAAGAGATCAAGAATAATAAAGAGAAAATCTCAGAATGAAAAACCAAGGGCATGGCGCTCAAGCTCTCAGGCGTCCTCCAGAAACTAGAGAATGATGACGAAAGAGACGACGATGATGATGATAGAGATGTCGCCATGATGACCAAGGTAGTGAAGAAATTCTTTAAGAGACAAGGTGGATTCAAGCGCGATCCAACAGCCAAGCAGCGCGATGTCCGAGACTTTACATGCTTTAATTGCAATGAGAAGGGACATCTAGCCAAGGCGTGTCCTCATGCCAAGGTGAATCCAGGCTCCAGCTCCAACAAGCAGCACCCTAAACAAGCCTTTGTCACGCTTTGGGGAGAACCAGACGAAGAATCTAAAGATGGAGCGCAAGCAGACGTTTTCTTGATGGCTGGTGAAGGATCCGATTCAGACTCTGGTTCTGAAATTGAGGTAGCGAGTCTAAATCTTGACATTTTACCTAAGCGCAAGCTCGTTTGCCTCTTAAGAGAATTAATGGTTGAACATAAGTCTCTAGCTACTGAAGCTAGAGAACAGCTGGTTGAACTTAATTCTAAAAAAGAAGTAATAGTTGAGCTTTCTAAACGTTTGCATGACAGGCCCAAACTTCTCTCTAAATCTTGTGAGCACTGTCATGGAAACGGGTTGGAAAGAAACTCTGACTCAACTAAGGACGTAAAGCTTGATCAGATTATCTCCAAGCTAGACGACCTGACTAAACTAGTAGAGGCAAGGTCTGTTTCTCAAATAGTCTTTGTCAAAGCTAGACCTGGACTGGGCTATGACCCCCATGAGTCTTCTTCTTCTACCAGCTTTCCTCAAACAAGTGACTACTCTGAAAAGCTTAAGTCACTTGAACAAGACTTGACTGCCTACAAGAGTGAAAACTCTCATTTGAAAAGCAGAATCAATGTCCTTGAGGAACAACCATCCGAAACCAAAGAATGGTTTCATGCGGAATAAGCGCACCACTTGTATAAAAAACAACCGCGGACCCGAGCTCAGCCTATGAAACTTGAGAAGAAAGCACCATTTAGACCAGGAAAAGGGAAGTATGGTTACGTGAGAAGTAACCATTACTGCACTTTTTGTGGTAAAAATGGACACGATAGGCGTGAGTGTGAGGAGTTAAAAGTCCTAAAAAACAAGCCCTATAAACCAATGGCTAAATATGAGGGCAAGCCCACACGTCGTCGACATTCACCTGTCAAGAACGATTGCGCTTCAACACGCAGAGGTGCGCTTCATGAAGCGAGACCTCATCTAGTGCTAGATTTAAATGATCCTAGCTATTATGAGCCAGTCCAAAAGACTAGCTCAGTAATAGCTATGTTTAATATTCCTTCGAAGTGCAAGCTTCGTTGGGAGATCAAAGCTTGATTTCTTCGCTTGCAGGTTGGAATGCAGAGTAGGTGGTATATCGACAACGGATGTTCGTGTCACATGACGGGCGATCCAACATTACTACTCTCATTTCAAGCTAAGGAGGGAGGCAGCGTCTCCTTCGGTGAAAAAAAGCAGGGAAGAATCAAAGCTCGAGGCAGTGCACATCTCAACAAGTCAATACAAATCAGAGATGTGAATTTAGTAGAAAGCCTCCGATTCAATCTACTCATTGTAGCCCAGTTGTGTGACCAAGGGGGAAACAAGGTATGGTTCAGCACAAGTGAATGTGCAGTGGTCAGCCCTGATCAAGAGATACTTCTAAAGGTTTAGAGCATCGGTAATACATATATGTTCGACCACTCCTTCTCCCCCAAACGCAACCTATGTCTCGCTACACTCGATGAGACAACCAGTCTTTGGCACAAGAGAATGGGACACGCTAGTCTACATCTACTCAACAAGCTTCAGACCAAAGACCTGGTTCGTGGTCTTCCTCGCATCAAAGTGGAATCCATGACTTCATGCTCAGATTGCTCCAAGGCCAAAGCGACAAGAAGCTCCTTTCCATCTATTAAGGTAGTGCAGACCAAATCTCCTCTAGAGCTTCTCCACATGGACTTATGTGGACCACTACGCACTCAGAGTAAGGGAGGTAATTGCTACATTTTTTTATAGTTGATGAATATTCTCGCTACACCTGGACTCTCTTCTTAAAAGACAAGAGCGAAACCTTTGAAAAGTTTCGTACTCATGCGCTTTTCTTAGAAAAGAGTTTGGGGCTCCCCATTTGTTCAATTCGTTCTGATAATGGAACTGAATTCAAGAATGGAGAGTTCTTAGAATTTTGTGATGAAAGGGGTATAAATCATAATTTTTCTATTCCTAGAACCCCTGAGCAAAATGGAGTTGTTGAGCGCAAGAATAGGACTCTACAAGAGATGGCACACACAATGCTACTCTCTAGTGGTGTCGCTTCATACTATTGGGCACAAGCTGTGAGCACGACATGTTATATTACTAACCGAGCCTTGTTAAGGCCTATCCTAGAGAAAACCCCATATGAGTTGCTCAAAGGACGTACACTGAATATCTCTCACTTACGAGTGTTTGGTTGCAAGTGTTACGTCAATAACAATAGAAAGGATCTCTTGGGTAAATTTGATACTAGGAACGACGATGCTATCTTTCTAGGTTATGCTTCTTCTAACAAGGGGTATAGAGTGCTCAACCTGAGGACTCAGAGGGAAGAAGATAGTATTCATTTGAAATTTGATGAAAGGCAACTTGATAGCACAGAGGAAATGAATGACGATCCATTTGTTAGCCCTGATCTACCTCCAGCTTCTCCACACATTCCTCAAGCTCCACCTTCTACGACTTCCACAGGTATAGAAAGTGATGACGATGATTGTGGTGGTTGCGCTTCTCGACCTTCGGCTCAAGAAGAAGGCAATCCAAGTGACGAAGCTATTCCAGAGGACAACACTCAGAATATAGATCAAGGAAGTGGAACATTCAAGCAATGATCAAGCTACACCTTCATCATCTCGCTCAGGTCAGGTAACACCCTCAGTTACTTCAGCTGGACCTTCTAGCTCTCAAGCGGGATCTAGCAGTGGTCAAGCGCTACCTGACAGTCCTCAAGCGGGACCAAGTGACAAATCTGGTGGAAATAGAAGCTTGTCCAAAACTACAACGATGACGCTACCAGATAATACTGAGGTCACAGTGCGGGATTACCAATAAATGAAGTCCCATCCAGTTTCAACGATCATATCTCAGTTCGAAAAAGGTACCCAAACTCGCTCTAATGTACTTAACTTGCTTGCTTGTAGTGCTTTTGTGTCTTTAGGGGAACCAAAGAACATAGAAGTCGCGCTTCAAGATCCAGACTAGATAATTGCTATGCAAGAAGAGTTAGAAGAGTTCAAGCACAACCAGGTATGGCGTCTAGTGCCCCGGCCAGGTGATAGAAGCATTATTGGTACGCGATGGGTATTCGGGAACAAACTGGATGATAGTGGAGAGGTGGTTTGTAACAAAGCTCGACTTGTTGCACAAGGATACAATCAACATGAAGGCATTGATTATGATGAAACATACACACCAGTTGCTCGGCTAGAGGCAATTCGCTTGTTGATAGCTTTCGCCGCACACAAAGGATTTAAGCTTTTTCAAATGGATGTGAAGACTTCTTTCCTCAATGGTGATTTGCACGAGGAAGTGTGCGTCAAGAAACCACTAGGTTTTGAAGATCTAGCTTATCCTGATCATGTGTACTTCCTAGATAAGGCGCTTTATGGTCTTAAGCAAGCCCCTCGCGCTTGGTATGACTGTCTATCGAAGTATCTCCTTGCTAATGGCTACAAAAGAGGATTGGTGGACAAGACCCTCTTCATCAGGGAAGCAAAGGGCGATATCCTTATTGTACAAATATATATTGATGATATTATTTTTGGTTCTACTAACTTGCAGCTTGTAGAGGATTTTAAGAATACCATGAGCCTCAAGTTCAGCATGAGCATGATTGGTGAGCTCAAGTACTTCCTCGGGCTTCAGGTGAACCAGTTGGAAAATGGCATTGAAATACATCAACAGAAATACATCAAAGAGCTCCTCAAGAAGTATCAAATGGAAGGAAGCAAACCATGTCGTACACCCCTCTCAACCACTACAAAACTGGATAAAGATCTTATGGCTGAGAAGGTAGACCAAACTATGTATAGAGGTATGGTTGGCTTCCTTATGTATTTAACTGCTTCGAGACCTGATATTGTATTTGCCGTTAGTTTTTGTGCTCGCTCTCAGTCAGACCCTCGCGCTTCTCACCTCACTCATGTAATCGCATACTTAGGTATCTTAAGGGGTCTGACAATTTATGTCTTTGGTACTCCAAAGGAGGCGGTCTTTCTCTTGTTGGCTACACCAATGCAGATTATGCAGGTTATTTAGCAGACCGTAAGAGCACAAGTGGGATGGCAGAGTTCCTTGGACCATGTCTTGTTTCGTGGGGATCCAAGAAGCAGAATTGTATTGCGCTTTCAACGACAGAAGCAGAGTACATAGCCGCACGCAATGTTGTGCTCAAAACTGTGGATAAAGCAACAGCTCGTTGACTACGGTATTAATCTCAACACTATTACTATCTATTGTGATAATACCAATGCAATATGTGTCTCCAAGAATCCCAGTACATCACACACGAACTAAGCACATCGATGTACGGCACCACTTTCTACGTGATCATGTGGAGCGCAAGAACATCGAGCTTACTCACGTATCTTCAGAATGGCAATTAGCGGATATTTTTACTAAATCTCTTAATCGACAGGTCTTCTTAAACCTTCGGGTTCAGCTTGGCCTTATGCGACTCCATTAGCTTTGAGGCAATGGCTCTGTAAATATTTCCCTATTTGACTAGAATTAGCGAGCTTAGTATCAAGGTACAAAATAAGGTAGCTTGCGCTTGATAGCTTTGACTCTTTCATGCTTTATGGTTGTTCATTAAAATGAATTAGTACTGAAGTTGTCTTACTTGCTTAGATCGATTTGATATAATCTTAGTCAATGCATGCTCTTCTTTGCCAAAAACTTGACAATGGTGATCGTCTTCTACCCATATTACATGCCTAAGAAATGAGCCATTGCATAGGTGTCCTTATCCTGACTAGATGTAATACTTCTCTCGTCCTTTATTGAACTCCACATTAGAGAAGTATTCATTGGTGACATAAAGCTCAATTACCGTATTACATGTATATGCACATACGTCCACATCAACTTGAGTGATTGAATGCGCTAATGTCCCCTATATGAAATGTGCATCTTTCTGTTCATGAATTTCCTTACATTGTGGTTTGAAAATTGAACTGGACATCACACTCTTACATTTATTTGCCTCAGTCAGTTTTTGACCTTCATCAGAATATTCAGCCAGAGAAGAGATTGATTGAGCTTATTATTCTAGCGCGTTTCTGTGTTGAGCTTCATGACGCTTCAAAGCGCGACAGGTTGGTTTATCTTCCGGCTTGGGTTTGCTTAATTGTGAAGCAACGGCTAGCTGTCAAATGGCTCTTTCTGCTTTTTGAAGTAACGGCTACATTTATAGCCGTTGGGAGCCTAGCGTGTCAAATCTGTGTTCTCATTGGACCGTTGGACTTCTTTTTCTGCCGTTGATTCTGATTGGATGCCTGAACGGTTGAGAGTGGAGGCCAAGCGCTTATAAATACCAGGTATTTTCTCCCCATCTATCTACCCTATTTTCTACCTCTTTCCTCTATCTCTCTCTCAAAATCCACTCAAGCTTCCCTGTCCCTTTCCTTCAAATTCAACAATGGAAAACGTCAATCTTGCCGATCTTGACCCAGCTACCCGTGCAAAGGTTGAGTCTTTGCTAAAGGCTCAGTCTTCTACATCTGATCCATCTCTACACACGCTCCACAAGATGAGCCTCCCCAAACACAAATCACCGACTGAATCATCCCTACAGAAAGCCCTAGCCCCACAAGAGAGCCTACCATCCCAGATGCTCCACTATTCTCCCATGAGCCCAAGGTCGATCTTTCGCTCACCGCCGAAGATTTGGAACTAGCTGGCTATAATGTTGAGAAAGAGCTTGCCCTGCCAACTACTGAAGCCTCTACTCATGCCGTGTCTCACTCTACCCCAGCAAAGGGTAAGGGTGTGCTTGAAATTGACACTCCTTTAAGCAAGGTACTCAGACTAGGCCAGGTACACAGTTTCTCACATCTCCTAAGCATTTGCTGGCTTCTATCCCTTCAGACTCAGATGACGACGAGGATTACCACATTCAAGCTCGTCCAGGCCATGACTCTCCACTACCCTTAACCACTCAGAAAGCCGATCGATAGAGTGATGTATTGCGCCGTAAGAGTCGTAAGCGATAAGGAACCTCTTCCTCCTCCTCCCACTGAGGAAATTGAGTCATCTTACGGTTCTGAGCATGAGTCACTGCCGCATGAGGTTATCCCGGAGAAAGGTACATCTACACGCTCAAAGCGCTCTAAGGTAATCGGTGCAAACGAATTCCCTCCAGTGCGACCAGGTATTGCTAAGCGCTCCTTTAATTTTCCTGAGATTGTCACCTCCGACCTCCTCTTTGAGCTACACGAGTCATCGCACATATCGCGCTTCTCGACGTGGTTAAGCTTTTAAGGATGGGACAAGCTGGAAACTGAGCCAGCAAGGTGTAATGATTCCATGGTATAATCAGTTCTATGCAACTATGGAGTACATGCCTGCCAACCCAGAGTACAGTCAGGTATGGTTCAACTGGCGTGGGAACTCCAGAGAAACCTTCTTGGTGAAGGACCTTGCAAAGGCTATAGGGCTCACCGGACAATCTAATGGATTTGGTAGACTCTACAAGAAAAACTGGCGCGCAGGTGCCAAGCAGCTCAAGGAAGCTGTTTTTGGTCCAAATGTCCCAAAGCGCGCCCTCACCTTCGATATGCTGAAGCCGAGTCGCAGGTTACTTCATCATTTCATCATCACAAACATAACCCCACGAGACTACGACAGGGAGAAAGTCACAATAGCTGATTGTTGCATAATGGCCGCAGTAATATCGAATCAGGTAGTTTAATACAACTCAGATAATGATGAGTCATCTCGTCCTTTGTCGCGCTGCTACTTCAGGGCCTCTACCTTTCCCTCACTTGATCTGCAAGATGCTCAAGGCAGACGGTCTATATGACAGCTCGCTCACCGACTATGATTGCTCTACCTTCCTCACTTCAGACTCCATCTGTTCTATTCTCCTCTCCAAACCTAAAGGTACACACCCTTCTAGCTCGCGCTCTGACCTGAGTCCTCGTGCTCGTCCTTCATCTGCTTCTACATATCTTTCAAGTGTTATTGCATCACTTGAAGCCCATCATGAGAGGGTCGAGAAACAGCTGGGTGTGCTGATCGAGAAAGTTACGAAGATGGTTACTTTGGTTCACGAGAGGTTCGAATCTAGGGAAAGACAGTAGTTGTTAAGTGTTGTGATGGTTGCGCTTTTAAGCGCTTTTGCTGATTTCTTTTTCTCTCTCTACTTTGTTAAAGTGTTTGTGAACTAGCTCGTTAGGTTATCCTACATATTTTTTTGGCAGTTACTAAGATGATCAATGCAAGTATGCTTTTGATTTTTATATCTCTGAGAGCTTTGCTGACTTGACTCTTTGCTACTTAAATTGCTTATTGTTCGATATCTTGCACTGTTTGACTTATTAGCTAGCAAGTGCACCCTCCTATCTTTCTTACTGTATGACTATGCTTTTGATTTTTTTCCGATGATGTCAAAAGGGGGAAGAAAACATGTACATCCTTCTTTGATTAAGGGGGAAGTATGAGATTGTGCTTGAACTTAGGGGGAATTTGAAAAATGTGTTGGTTAAGTACTTGTTAAGGTACTTCGACCTAATTCTCAATATGAATACTTGATTAACTTGTTGTTTATTGTCTCCATTTTAATCATTACAGAAAGTATTTTGAGCTTACCTGTTCACAGTTTGTCATCATCAAAAAGGGGGAAATTGTTAGTTGAGCTTTAATAGTCTTATTAAAGCTTAATCTATTTCTCTTTGTTTTGATGATAACAAACTAATAGATTTAATCTCTTAGTGATTTAAGCTTTCCAGGTTATTGTAATATCTGCTGGGATGCGCTTAAGGCACTTAGAGATGCGCTTCGACTGGTGTCAGTCGCGCTTAACACCAAGTCGAGAAAGCAAGTTTCGCAAGCGGTGTTTAATAATCCCATTCAAGTCCAGAAGTGAGTATAGGCGAGCTTTTAAGGCATAGAATATGCGATTGAATGAAGTGGAAGAAGTATTGATCACGAGGTTCCACCATAGCACAAGGTGTACGCTGTCGCAGAAGAGAACTGCCGAAATGCAAGGGAAGGCTGGTGAGCGGGAGAATTCAAGTTGCGTGCACAAGAGGTGTGAGAAGAACTTGAAGGCTTTGAGACGCATACCCAGGGATCGCCAGCGTGGAGGAGAGTTAGTTAGCGCAGTGGACATGGATTGCTGAGGTGGCGTGCATCAACAAGTTGAAGGACAAAACCAAATTAATCCAAGCGGCTGAAGATCTCTTACAATTTGATCAAGGCGCACAGATTGATGAGGTGGCAATATGCTAAGTCTATGTTTGTTACACAAATTAAGTTAGAGTTGTAGCTTAAGGTTTGTGTAAAAATAGTGGACTGTTGCATTCACTCTAGGTATTACAAAGTGAGGAATTCAGAGAGAAGCTAGGAGAGCTTAAATGTTTACTCAGTTGTAATCAAGAGAGGTAAAGTGCCATTGTTCTAGAGAGCTGAACTCAAGTGTTGTAAGGAGAGAGTTTACGAGTGAGCTTCTAGAGTTGAAGCAAGAGATTGTAACCTTCTTCTATCAATACAAAGTAGTGGTGAGTTTATCCCGAGTCAATTAGTGACTTAGGATTCTCACCGTTTGGGAACTCTTTGTGTGCAAATCTTAGTGCGCTTTAAACACTTAAAGCGCGCTCTTATTGTTGTCTGACCTATTCCGCATTTAAGGACTTTAGTAAATCAATTACTAAGTGTCTTACACTGGTCAAGCGCATCTCCAAGTATTAAAGCGCAATTCGATACTTGAGAAGCGCATCTAAGACTTAATGAACCTTAGAAGACGTTGAACAATAGTGGCTTAATAATCACGAACCTACACGCTTCGAACCCCATCCACGCCTCTCAACCTAGCACCATTGACCCTATGGTGCCGCACCTCTCGAGCTCCTCAAGTTCTCGGCCGTATGTTCTTGATCCCGCCTCCATCTCGAGCCGGCCACCCAAGAACAGTATCGCCGAACTCCACGTCATCAAGTCTCTCGAGCCACATTTCTTGGGTTCGGTCTGTTCGAGCTATGCCCGACGAGCCTCACCGGTGACGAATCCTGCAAAGGCCATACATTGTCGGCGACCAATTTAGCTCGGACTTACCTCGTCGAGCTGTCTCTGTATCAATCGGGGAAGAAGATGGCAAATACCGTTGCGGGCTTTGCTATAACCTGGGCCTTGCTTCTATTACTTGGGCCCATCAGCAGGATAGGTGTAGTGAAGATGCCAGTACAAGCTCCCATTTTGGGTTTGTCTTCCATTTGGGCCCATCAGTAGGATAGGTGGAGTGAAGACGCCAGTACATGCTCCCATTTTGAGCCTGTCTTCCACTTGGGCCGAGCAGCAGGATGAAGCGAGATACAATTTGTGCCTATTTATTACGTTAGGCTTCCGTCTGCCTAACTAAATCATCTTGGGCTTTTGGCATATTTGGGATCTCATATATTTGGGCCCGATTTTATTAGATAACGGACATGAGCAGGTAAGTCTATCCTAACCAATTTAATTAGTTCAATTATATATTAAAGCTCCATTCAAGCGTATTAATTAATTAGTCATGCGCAAACCTTGACGTATCCACACCGCTTGTATCGTATTTATGGTACTTAATAGCGGGTAAATTATACGAGAGGGACGGTATTCATCCCCTCTCAAGGGGGAGTCATCCGGTGAACGGAGCACAAATTTCCATGATCTTAATGCTCATTTGTCCAATACGTTACATATGAATATTTAAATACATCACTGGAGCATCAAAGAGCCCGTCCCGGAGACCCCCACCTCCGGTCCTGGGCCTTTTGTTGGGTAATTAAAGATATCAAATAAACTCAGAAACGATTGGAGAGAAGAGCAATACAAGAAAGGACAGAAAAGCCCTCGAAGATGGAGTTTTGCCATCTTATACCCGCAGGAGCAAGATACGGACAAATCCGGGCTTCAACATGTGTAGCCGACCATGGGGACTTCCTCACACCTTTGTTCAGCACCCGATGCTCCAAGAGCTCTCACTCTCTCCCTTGAGGTATGTCAGATAAATTTAAAAGAAAATTCAAGCATATAAGATAATCCTCAGGTAACTACTTTGTATGTTTTTCATAAGATAACAACACCCAGGAGAAAGGGGTGAATAGATGTCTATCTCACTCACCACGAGTGGGAAGATCGCATGAATAAATGGTGCCAAGTGGGAAGGTTATCCTCACTCAAATTGACGAGGTACATAACTTATCATCGGTATCTTTTTGAACTTTATGCATACATGACATGAAAGAGTACATCTCCTAGTTATCAAAGTATTAAAATAACTATAATCACATCTGTTATGCGACGCAACACGTTAAGGCTTGACGAAGCCTTAACGGCAAATAAATGGTACAAGTGAGAGAGCCATACTCACTCGGCCAAAAAAAGTACGAACGTCACGCTAACGTACACGTATAGACACCTAGATATTAACAAAAACCTAACACATAGCTACGTATGTAGCAATAAAGACCATATCAGCTTGGACTGCGTCCTTGGGACAGAGAGCCTCGAGCCAGTCACGAGCAAACCATATCAGCTTGGACTGTGTCCTTGGGACAGAGAGCCTCGAGCTAGTTACGAGCAAACCATATCATCTTGGACTGCGTCCTTGGGGAAGAGAGCCTCGATCCAATCAAGATCAAACCATATCAGCTTGAACTGCGTCCTTTGGGAAGAGAGCCTCGAGCTAGTCACGAGCAAACCATATCATCTTGGACTGCGTCCTTGGGGTAGAGAGCCTCGAGCCAGTCAGGAGCAAACCATATTAGCTTGGACTGCGTCCTTGGGGCAGAGTGCCTTGAGCCAGTCACGAGCAAACCATATCTTCTTGGACTGCTTCCTTGGGGTCCGAGAGCCTCGAGCTAGTCACGAGCAAACCATGTCAGATTGGAATGCGTCCTTGGCGCAGAGAGTCTTGATCCAGTCACGAGCAAACCATATCATCTTGGATAGCGTCCTTGGGGCAGAGAGCATCAATCTAGTCATGAGCAAACCAAATCAACTTGGGCTGTGTCATCGAGCGCTATACGCCTCAAGCCAGTCAAGAGCAACCAAATCAGCTTGGGTTGTGACATCGAGCGCTATATGCCTCGAGCCAGTCAAGAGCAAGCAAATCAGCTTGGGTTGTTTCATCGAGCTCTATACGCCTCGATCAGTCAAGAGCAACGAATATCACCTTGGGATGTGTCATCAAGCGTTATACGCCTCAAGACAGTCATGAGCAACCAATCATCTTGGGATGTGTCATCGAGCGCTATACGCCTCGATCCATTCAAGAGTAACTAAATCATCTCGGGTTGTGTCATTGAGCGCTATAGGCCTCGAGCCAGTCAAGAGCAACAAAATCAGCTTGGGTTGTGTCATCAAGCGCTATACGCCACGAGCCAGCTGCGAGCAACGAAAATCATTTGAGTTGTATCACTGAGTGCTATATACCTTAATCCAGCCACGAGCAATAGACAATGAGCTTGGGTTGTATCATCGAGCGCTTCATGCCTCAAGCCAACCAAGAGAAAAAGGCAGCTCGGGTTGTATCATCGTACGTCGCGCGTCTCGAGCCAACCTCGAGCTGATGAGAGCATCGGGTTGAATCATCGAGAGCTATACGCCTCGAGCTAGTCACGAGATTTTGCTAAAGCATGAAATTTTCTTTTGGGTACAAATCCTCGTGAGACTATGCTAACTGAAAAAGGAAAAACTTGCTAAAGGAAGAATTTTGCATTTGTCATAAAATATGACCACTTGAAAATATGACCGTTATAATTGCAATTTTTTTTCTAAAGAGGGTATTTTGTGTTTAAAATGGTCATTTTTTTAATGAACTTATGGCTTACAAATGGAAGTTCTCTCCCTCAAACTCCATATGCCCGACTCTAATTCAAACATATATGTCTAAAAGGTTGGGAAGAAACATTCGCCTCAAAGATTTAAATATTTAGGGACATTCACATTGCATATTGTGGATCGTGAAGATCTTAGCCCTAACTAAAGATTGAAACTTTTGTGCGAAAAGACAAGGCTAAGAACAGGAAAACAATAATTCCAAAATGATTGTTTATTTGATTTCTCGTAGGGCTTACAACTATTATGCGAACAAACAGTTCTCAATTTCTTCCTAAACTCTCCTAATTATTGCCTAAGTCCTAAATTAAGATGAACTCTCTCTCTCTCATGTTCAACAACAACGTTAACGGAAAATGAACTACACTACTTATACTATGGTATAATCACCGAGAACTAATTATCTAAAAGCATGACGATAATAATAAATATAATACTAAATATAAACTAGCCGAGTATAATAACAAATTTGTTTCAACAAATAAGATCTCCAATCTGGTTGATCTTTGGCGTATCAAATCTTTCCTTCTATAGCGCCTTGGAAGATTTATTTCCATATATACGCGCTCGGTCCCCTTCAGTGTATTCGGTTCCCTTAAGGGCGTCCTCTTTGCATAGCACTTCGCTTCTCTAATGCCCGCTTCCTCACTCTTCTTATTCGGTTCCCTCCAGTTTCACTAGGCTCCCTGGCTCCTGGCTAAGTGCATTAAGCACTATCCTTGTCGTTGGACTCTCTCTTGTATCTTTACTTCAGCTCGTTGCTTTCCAAGCATAAACCACCTAATTAACTCGAAGGCCTACTGTTTTCTTGCGATATCTCACTTAGTACACATATTAGTACTTAAGGTTGTTTGTTATCATTAAAACCAAGGCATTATTAGTTGCATGAACTAAGGAGCTAGTTCATATAACCAACAATTTCCCCCTTTTAATGATGACAGACTTAGAATCCGGGCATATGCATAAAGTAGAGCTGAGAAGGATCAATTCCCTCTTAATCAATGAACAAGTAATACGCATCACCCTTTAACTAACTTATCATATGTGCTAGTTCCCCCTAAATTAAATAACTCCTATGCCTATAATATTTCCCCTTTTTACATCATGTAAAAAGGAATGTTCAATATTAATCAAGGGAAAATAAGAGTAGCACGTGCGTGCCTTCTAGAGGAATGATTAAGTGATACAAAAGAAAACAAATCAAGTCAAGCCCTATCTCAATACGTTCTAGAGCAAGCAAGCAAGTGAACCAAGGCATACTTATCATTAAGAAAATATAAGAGCACACACAAAAGACAGTCAAAAAGAGCAAAAAGACAAGAATTATAGAGGAGCTTTGGATTTTCTAAGGAACCCTCAGGGGAACTGAGATGACAGCTACTCCCAATGGTACTCATCCTCGTAAGTGTCTTCACAACCTTCCTTTAGTGGCCCTATCATGAGCGCCTTCATGTGGTGAAGGTGCCAATCTATCATACGCTTGAGGCCCGCTAAGTGCGTGTTAGTCTGGAGCATAGCTTCTAAAGTGCGAAGCTGTATTACCTCTGATCTCATGTTCGGCGGCAGCAACGGCTTAGGGTCCTTCAAGGGGATCTTCATTCTTTGAGGTCTAGGTTCAGATTTGGGAGGGGCTGAGGTTTCTGGTATGGGTTTGGGATCAGCCTTGGACTCAGGTCTGGGTGTTGAGCCCAGTCTCAACTTTTCTATAGGCGCTTCCATAATGGCATGCTTGAGCAGCCTGCGCAAACTTGTCTCAATGACGATGCTCTCACAGGCTATTTCCTTTACATGCTTGTAGATCCCCAGCTCGAGCATGATCTTCTTGACGATGTGAGGATAGGGTAGGGCGTGATTCTTGTCCATCTTTATCGTGAGCATGTGAGAGAGAATGAGTCACGACGTGTCGATAATACTTCCTTCGATTACCCCGCGCAACAGGCATGCATCTGCGATTGTCACAGTGTCGCGCTTCTCTTGATTGGGGATGACGTTGCGCAACATGATGTAGTGAAGCATCTTGGTCCCGAAGCTCAGCATGTTTCTCGGACTCTGTCCCCAAGGACATATTACTCAAAATCTGCGCTTGCCATCTCTTATACTACTGGGCCCCATTTATTGACGCGTTGTGTCTCAGTGCCCATACGTGGTAGGATATTTTAACTCTCTTAAGAACATAATAATTTCACATACACAAAGGGACATATACACTATTTTAAAAACAACAAGTGCTAAGCATATACGGGTAAGCTTTTTGACATCTCAGTGAATATTCCCAGTTGTGGCTTATTTGGTCATAAGGAACGTAACACTAAGATCAAGGCTAAGGGACTAACATATAAGCACAAATCATATCGGGGGGGCCTTGATCATATGGTTAAGAAGCGATCATCGTGCATATATATATATATATAAGGGCTTAAAAATGAAGAGCATGCATATGGATCAAATTTTAGCAAGCAATAGTACAATCCTAGAAGGGCCTAATCAAACGTTTATCATTTAGCATCACACAGAGCATGCGAAGGACATATACCATTTTAACAGTACATGATAGGAGATGCTTAATGAAGGGGGGTCAAGCCCAAGTGAAGTCTGAGTTTGATGAATGGTTCCTTGTTCAAGGCCTTGGTGAAGATGTCTGCTATTTGATCCTCAGTCCTACAATGAGTGAGCTCTATGTGCAGCTTCTCCATATTGTCTCGAAGGAAGTGATGATGCACGTAAATATGCTTGGTTTGAGAGTGATGCACAAGGTTCTTTGAAATATTAATCGCACTGGTGTTATCACACCTTATTTCAATTGAGCCCATCGAAAAACCAAAATCCTTGAGTTGTTGCTTGATCCATAGGAGTTGAGCACAACAAGAAGCGGCTGTTATGTATTCTGTCTCGGTGGTGGACACAACTACTGAATTTTGCTTGCGAGAGCCCCAAGAAACGAGACAAGGGCATAGGAATTGTGCCATACCTGATATGCTCTTTTGATCAATGAGATAACCTGCATAGTCATCGTATGTGTATTCAATAAGGGTAAAATCGCAGTTCTTAGGGTGCCATAAACACAGGTTGTCAGTCCCTTTCAAGTAGCGAAGGATTCACTAGATAATAGCAATGTGCGACTTTCTTGGATCGGATTGAAAACGTGCACAAAGGCTCATTGCAAAAACAATATCAGGCCTAGAGGCGGTTAAGTACATCAATGATCCTACCATACCTCTATATAGTGTTTCATTCGCCTTTGGTCCATTAAAGTCTGCATCAAGCTTAGTGCATGTGGACACTGGAGTGTGAAGGGGGTTGCTGTTGTCCATCCCAAACTTCTTTATGATCTCCCTTAGGTATTTTTTTTGATGAATTTGAATGCCTTCATCCTTTTTCACCACTTGTAGTCCGAGAAAGAACTTTAGTTCCCTTATCATGCTCATATTGAACTTGCTACTCATCACGTCTTTGAATTTTTCTACAAGCGACATGTTAGTGGAGCCAAAAATAATATCATCAACATATACCTGAACCACTAGATGTCGCCCTTATGTTCCTGGATGAAGAGCGTCTTGTCGATTGTTCCCCTTTTGTAGTTATTAGCGAGGAGGTACTAGGAGAGACACTCATACCATGCCTTGGTGCTTGCATTAAACCATAGAGAGCCTTGTCCAGGAAATACACATACTCTGGGTGTGTTGAGTTCTCAGAGCCTGGGGGCTGCATCACATACACTTCTTCGTTGAGCACACCATTAAGGAAGGTCGTCTTCACATCCATTTGAAACAGCTTGAAGCCCTTATGTGAAGCAAAGGTTGTTAAAAGACGAATGGCCTCTAATCTGGTGACTGGCGCATACGTCTCGTCATAATTGACCCCTTCTTGTTGATTGTACCCTTGTGCTACTAAATGTACTTTGTTCCTTACCACATCTCCTAAATCATCGAGCTTGTTTACAAATACCCAGCGAGTGCCTATGATGGTGCAACTGGAGGACTTAGGAACTAGGCGCCAAACATTATTTTGCTCGAACTCATGAAGATCTTCTTGCATGGCTGTCACCCAATCTAGATCAAGGATGGCCTCTTTGATGTTCTTAGGCTCAGTGAGTGACACGAAGGCGTTGAAGGCACAAAGTCTCGTTTCCTCAATGGTTTCATCAAGTGCTTCAACGATTGCCTCTAGAAGTGCTAGTTGGGCTACACGAGAGCGAGTGTGGATTCCAGAGTGAAATGGGGTGAGCATGTTCTCTGGAGGGTGAGCACTTTGTTGTTGAAAGGCTCTAGTGGGAGGCTCTGTACTCTAAACGATGTCTGAATGAGAGGGCCCTTTGTTATCACTGTCCGAGTCTAGGCTTGAGAGAACTGAGGCTGTATAGGAAAGGGTGAGTGGATTAGTGCTTTAGAAGGAGGGGCTCGATCAATATGTGAAGATGCCTCTAAGGGGGCAACTTCTGGGAATGGATCAGAGGTATTTGACAAAGAAGAATGGAACGTGCCTTCATCAAACACTACATGTATGCTCTCCTTGAAAGTTCTTGTTCTCTGGTTGAACACCTTGTATGCTTTGCTTGCTTCTTTGCTTGCTGGGACATAGCCAAGAAAGATGGCTTCATTACTTCGTGCATCGAACTTGCCTAAATTGTCTTTCCCATTATTCAGCACATAACACTTGCATACAAATACCCTGAAATGAGATATGCCTGGAGGTTATCCCTTGATCAGCTCATACAGAGTCTTGCCTAGTGAAGGTCGTAGAAGGGATCTATTGGTGATGTAACATGTAGTGTTCACCGCATCAGCCCACAGAGAGGGAGTGACTCCACTTTGAAGTAACATTGTGTATGCCATCTCTACTAAGTTCTTTCTTTCAACCACTCTATTCTGTTGTGGAGTCCTAGGGGCTGAGAAGTTGTGAGTGATTCCCCTTTCAATGCAGTAACTTAGCATATCTCCATTCTCGAATTCAGTTCCATGATCCCATCTTATAGAGCGCACCTTCAAAGATAGAGAATTCTCAAGTAAAGCGACTAGCTCGATGAAGCGCGAGAAGGCTTGATCCTTGGAGTGCAGGAATAAGGTCCAAGTGAGCCTGGAGTAGTCATCAATGATCACAAATATGTAGCGTGCTCCACTAGGGCTTTGAACACGCATTGGCCCACAGAGATCCATATGAAGTAGCTCAATGGGCTTCTTTGTTGTGATGTCCTGCTTAGCTTTGAACGATCTCCTGGCGTGCTTTCCTTGACACAAGTAGCACAGTGTGTCATGTTGTCTATCTTGATGAGAGGTAAGCCGCGGACTAGCTCCTTTGCCCATAGCTTATGTAGAAGAAGTAAATTGACGTGCCCTAGTCATTGATGCCATAAGTCGGTTTGATCTTCTATAGTAGCAAGACAAAGGTCACTCTTTGGGATGAAGCTGAAGTCGAATATATATGTGTTGTTGACTTGCTTTCCCTATAAAATGATTTCCCCGGTATCATTTCTCACAAAGCACTTCGAGGTAGTGAAAGTCACCTCATTTGGTCCCTTATCACAGAGTAGATCTACGCTTAAGAGATTGTAGCGAAGGCACTCTACAAAGTTCACCATCTGGATCTCTATCTTGTCATTGAGATGTACCTTTCCATGTCCAGTGATTTCTCTAGCTCTCTTGTCACCAAATGATACGCTTCCACCATTATATTCTTGAAAAATTCGTAGTCTCTCCTTGTATCCGATCATGTGACATGAGCAACTACTGTCTATGTACCATTTGTTCTCGCTGCTCAAGTTTCCCTGCAAATAAGAAATCAAACTTTTTGAACCCATCGAAGCTCAGTTTTTCTGGGTGGATTAGCTTTCTGGTTAGTATTAGGAGAGGTACTACGATCGAGCCTTTGGCCTTTAGGTGAAGAGGCATGCTCTAAGTAAGAAGCATCATTCAAGCTACTCACTTCACGTTTAGTGCCAGTGGGTGACCTGTATGACTTAATACTTAGCGCTTGCTTCTTCTTGCAAGAGTGTATAGTGTGACCATTGTTACCACAAAATCTGCACCATTCATTGTACTTCACATAACCGTATTTGCCCTTTCCAGATCTAAAGGGCTTCCTATCCTTAATATTGGGATCTAGTATGCTTGTGGCATTCCCTTGGGCTTGGCTCACATACATCTTATGAGCCTTTTCCCCATGAAACCAGTAATTTTTATCCCTTAATGGTTGTTCAAGTGCCTTAAACTTTTTCTCTAAGAATTCATTCTTGCTTCTACAGATTTGAAGGGCCTTGTCTAAGGTCTAGACTTTTTCACTTAATTCTCTGGTGAGCTTTTTGTTAGCACTCGAGCACTTGGAGGAATCTAAGTCATATCCTAGTCCAGGTCTAGCCTTTACAAATATAGTTTGGTTCACCGTTTTCTCATTGATAGATTGTGTTAATTCAGTGATCCTCGTAAGAATTACCCCTAAGTCACTTTCAACCTTGGACTCCATATTCGTTGACGACCCCCTTGAGATTGCTTACCCTTGCAGCCCTCACGGTATTTTGTCATCAGACTCAGTTCCCTAGATTTTACTAAGGCCTTTTCTTTATTAGTTAATCTAGTGGACAAGTCTAGACATTCACTACATAGTTTAGTTACTTCCTCTTCATATTCTGTGATTTGAGATTCTAAAGCTGTGGTGTCTTCTAGTATCCCCTTAATCATATTAATAAGGTCTTTCTTTTCAAGCATGTTTAAGCGATTAGAATGGAGTCAAGAGATTTTACCTCGGAAGTAAGAGCCTTTTCATTAGCCCTGAGACATGGGCCTTGTAATCCTTCGTGAAGGTCAGCTTCATCATCTTCTTCTCCCCCATGCTGAGAAAAGTGTCTTCTTGTCAATGGCCTCTACTTTTGGATTGGTTCACGTCTTGGCAAGATGTCCCTTCTCCTAGAAGTTATAGCACGTGTATTCCTTGAGATCACGCTTAGTCTAAGATGATGATTCTCCTGGTCCAACTCTCTTCTTAAACCATATCTTTACCATCTTTTTCATAAGAGCGACTTCTGTATCATCGTCGTCATCCTCTTCACCTTCATTGGTGTCCATCTACTCAAGCACCTTCGTGAGCTTCAGCACTGTTACAGTGGCTTCTTTTGCTCGTAAGTGCTTTAGTGAGTCAGCATTCTCTTGGTCGAAGAACTTGCCAAATATGTCAACTAATGGAAGCTTCTTGCAGTCTGGAGACATGAGAGCGATTCATCGAATGATCTCGAATTTATCGCTCATAGCATAGATGACAGCCAGTGTCTTCTCTGAGGGAGGGATGACTACGCCATAGGAAGTCAATTTGTTGATCAAAATTGTGAAGCGCGGCTGGCAAGCTAGCACACTCTTACCATGGAGTTGTTTGAAGGACTGAAACTCCCTTTGAAGCGTGAACTTTCTGGTATCCTTCTGGTCTTCACTCCCACTATGTATGGAGATGATAGCTTCCCACATGTATTTGTCCCTTTGTATGCCAATGGCTTTGTCAATATCCGTGCGGGTGAATCCACACATAATCAGTTGTCGAGCTTTTGCGTTCTTCTCCATCTTGGCGTAGTGCTCTGGTTTACATTCCGTTCTTGCCTTCAACTCTAGAAGCACCTCGTCTCTGAGCTCTATAATTTTCCAGCATTGGTGGTCTTGGGTTTGAATGAACGTCATGTGCACTCTCAACCACCAATCAACTTCTCCTTCTTGAAGCTGGTGAGGCTTGTTGAGGGACATACCGAGGTTGAATTCTGAGTTCTTCGTTGCCGTATTGGAATTGGATCCAGCTCTGATACCAATTGTGGATGATGAATATCTTAGTCCTAACTAGAGATTGAAACTTTCATGCGGAAATAAAAGGCTAAGAACAAGTAAACATTAACTTCAAAACGATTGTTGATTTGATTTCTCGTAGGGCATACAACTATTAGGCGAACACACAGTTCTCAGTTTCTTCCTAAACTCTCCTAACTATTGCCTAAGTCCTAAATCAAGATGAACTCTCTCTCTCCATTGTTCAACAACAACGTTAAAGGAAAATGAACTACACTACTTGTACTATGGAATAATCACCGGGAACTAATTACCTAAAAGCATGACGATAATAATAAATAAACTACTAAATCTAAACTAGCCGAGTATAATAACAAACTTGCTTCAACAAATAAGATCTCGAATCTGGTTGATCTTTGGCGTATCAAATCTTTCCTTGTATAGAGCCTTGGAAGATTCCTTTCCACATATACGCGCTCGGTCCCCTTTAGTGTATTCGGTTCCCTTGAGCATGTCCTCTTTGCATAGCCTTTTTCTTCTTTAATGCCCTCATCCTCACTCTTATTATTAATTTCCCTTCAGTTTCATTTGGTTCCCTTGATCCTAGTTAAGTACGGTAAGCACTATCCTTCTCGCTGGACTCGCTCTTGTATCTTTACTTCACCTCGTTGCTTTTCAAGCGTAAACCACCTAATTAACTCGAAGGCCTATTGTTTTCCTGTGTTATCTCACTCAATACACATATTAGTACTTAAGGCTGTTTGTTATCATTAAAACTTATGCATTATCAGTTGCATGAAGTAAGGGGCTAGTTCATATAACCAACACATATGGTCGTTTGACCCATAGTTTGATTTACGAAAATATCTTTTCAAATGAGTTGTAACTATAATATTAGAGATATATACTATAAGTTTAACTATGAAGACCTTTGTAAGTTTGTCTATTAAGGTTCATTTGGGCTAAATGAACCTATGTTCCCTATTTAAGCCCTTTAAGGAAATTTGAGGCCCAAGTACCTGTGTAAGTTGATATACAAGTGAAGTATGAGTTAGGATACCTTGTCACTGTACTTAGTCCAAGACATTGAGTTGATTAAGGTTTATTTGGACTAAAGGGGCCTATGCTCTCTAGTTAGGCCCATTAAGACAATTTGAGGCATAAGTACCTGTGTAAGTTGATATATGAGTCTAGTACGAGTTAGGATACTTATCACTATACTTAGTCAAAGAAGTCGAGTTGATTAAGGTTCATTTGGTCTAAATGGGCCTACTTCTTTATTTCGGCCCATTAAGGCAATTAGAGGCCCAAGTACCTGTCTAAGTTTATATATTATGTTAGTACGAGTTATGAAACCTTATCACTATGCTGAGCCAAAGACATTGAGTTGTTTAAGGTTCATTGGGGCTAAATGGGGATAAGTTCCCTATTTCGACCCATTAAGGCAATTTGAGGCCCAAGTACCCGTCCAAGTTTATATATGAGTCAACTACGAGTCAGGATACATTATCACTATACTTAGTCAAAGATATTGAGTTGATTAAGGTTCATTTGGGCTAAATTGGATGACGTTCTCTCTTTTGGTCCATTAAGGTAATTTAAAGCTCAAGTACCCATCTAAGTTGATATATGATTCTAGTACAAGTTAGGAAACCTTATCACTATACTTAGTCAAATATGTTAAGTTAATTAAGGTTCATTTGGGCTAAATGGGCATATGTTACCTATTTCATCCCATTAACCTATTTTGTGGCCAATGTACCCATCTAAGTTGATATATGAGTCTTGTATGAGTTAGAAAACCTTATCATTATACTTAGTCAAAGACATTAAGTTGATTAAGGTTCATTTGAGATAAATGGTCCTAGTTCTCTATTTTGACCCATTAAGATATTTTGAGGCACAAGTACCCATCTAAGTTGATATAATTGTCATGTACGAGTGAGGAAACCTTATCATTGTACTTAGTCAAAGATGTTAATTTGATTAAGGTTCATCTGAGCTAAATCGCCCTGCATTCTCCATTTTGGCCTATTAAGGTATTTTGAGGCCCAAGTACCCATCTATGTTGACATATGAGTCAAGTACGAGTTAGGAAACCTCATCACTGTACTTAGTCAAAGACGTTAAGTTGATTAAGGTTCATTTGGACTAAATGGGCCAACGTTGTCTATTTTTGGTCCTTTAAGGTATTGTAAAGCCCAAGTACACATCTAATATGATATATGAATCAAGTACGAGAAAGGAAACCTCATCATTGTACTTAGTCAAAGACGTTAAGTTGATTAACGTTCATTTGGGCTAAATGGTCTATGTTATCTATTTCGTCCTATTAAGATATTTTCACACTCAAATACCCATCCAGGTTTATGTATGAGTCAAGTAAGAGTTAGGAAACCTGGTCATTGTACTTATTCAAAGATGTTAAGTTGATTATTGTTCATTTGGACTAAACGGGCTTATGTTCTCTCTTTCGATCCATTAAGATATTTTAAGACCCAAGTACCCATCTAAGTGGATATATGAGTCAATTACGAGTTAGAAAACCTCATCACTCTACTTAGTCAAAGTTGTTATGGTGATTAAGGTATATTTGGGCTAAGTGGTCCTACATTCTCTATTTTGGCCCATTAAGGTATTGTGAGGCCTAAGTACCCATCCAAGTTGATATATAAGTCTAGTACAAGTTAGCAAACCTTATCACTTTACTTAGTCAATGACGTAAGTTGATTAAACTTCATCTAGGCTAAATGGACCTACGTTCTCCATTTCAGCTCATTAAGATAATTTGAGGTGTAAGTACCCATCTATAATGATAGAGCTCCAATGTATTTTCTTAATGGATACATGGAACAAGTATGAATTGAGAATGCCATAATTGTATTTAGTTGAAGATGTTAATGGGAATAAGCTTAATTTGGGAAACAAGCCAACATTCTCAATTTTGGTTCATTAAGGGTGTTTTTGGCCTCCAGTCAGAGGTAGTCGGACTCTCCCCAGAACTTTGAATGACACAGGAAAAGTATCCATTGCCGGAATATGTGCAAGATATGTTGAGATCAAGGCGGGCTGAGAAGACTATGTACCATAGCGGGACAGGACAAAAAATCTCTCTATTGGGTTCCAGTGTCGGGTTCTGGGACTAGGATTGCCGGGGGAGGGGGCATCGAGTTTTGAAGGAAGATGAAGATGAAAAAGGAAACTAGAGGATGAATCAAACTTATGGAAGACGGTGTATTTAGATTTTTTTTCTAATCTACTACTACTTAAAAGTGAAAGAGTCTCAAATGAATAGTGCCTATTTTGTCATTATATGTAGCTGGAATGGGCTTCTTTGGGCTTGCTTTCTCTTCGGGTTGGGCTTGAACTTGAACGAATATATTCTTTTCACTTGTTGTAGAATTTCATGTGTAGAGTTTCATGTGTAGAATTATATGCGTCTTCTTTCTATGAAGACATCTTTACACGTGTTGCTTTTCTAAAAGAAATACACATATACATTGCCCCAGTAGAGAAACACAAAATGGAAGAATCCATAACCATATGCTACTTCTTCTTCTTCTTTCTTCTTGGTCTTCCTGAACTGGACAAATAAGTATTCATACGAGTTTGTCTTTTAATTATGTGTTTATTGTTTGGATACCAGAATACCTAAAAACATTGTGAATCGATGCCTGTTGAGAAAGTGGCTATCACCATTGCAAGTAGTGCAATAAAAAAAACTCTATATATCATGCATTGTCATGGTTAGTTCCATGTTTTATTTAACGAAAAATATCATAGTTTTGAGGGATTGTAATATTACTATGATGGTAAGCCAATCCGTCCTCTTTGTACTTTCTGCCTTTCTATTGCATCTTGTACCTAGTGGTTCACTGAAAATAACAAAATAGATCTTACAAATTTAGAAGACAATTTTTATATGATTTTGAAGGAGTATATATAATGTTGATATCATACCTTTTGATTGCACACCAACAAATAAAAACTACATAAAGTCCCATCAGTCAGAGCAACAGATACCATAAGCAAAACAGAAGTAAAATGGAACAAAAACAACAACAAATAATTGAAAATTTAATCAATTGGAGATTAGATGGTGATGCATGTAAAATATTCCTCATATGGATCAGAAAAGGTGGATATTAATCCTCATGTCTCAGGCAAATTTTTAAAAAAAATCAATTTCAAACACTGAAAAGCTCCAAAACTTGATCTTGTATTCAATTACTGGATCAGATACAAAAAGTCAATCACCATAATGCACTATTGCATGTAAGACTATTGCATGTAAGACTGGGCGACAATCACATATCATTATATCAACGAGTGATTTCATGAATTTGAAATTAGCAAAAGTAACCATGATATAGAAATTAGTCTCAGATATCCAAGGAAGGTATTCAAACAGCATAAGCTCTCAAGCCTTGGCAAGGAGAAAGCTCTTAGGCGGCAAATGCGAATGTTTCTTGAGAAACTACCTTAAAAGTTATCATCATCGACAACGGATTTCAAACAAAATACATAAATCAATTTGAATGAGTAGGAAAGATGAAGAAGTGATGAACACGAGTGAGAGACATAGAGCAGAACTGGAAATAGAGATATAAGAATGCATAACAAAGAAGAAAATTTTGTGTATAAAATGAGGGCTTTATGGTTTCAAATGGAAACGATGAAGGCGATTCATTCGATCTCTTTAGTGATTAGGAGATGGGCCTAGAACATGCGGCGAAGTGTGTGGATCAATTTGTGCATTTGGGCTTTTCGGCTTATCCCATATATGGTTGTATCACTTTCTGAAGGCCCGTTTGTACAATAATAATTATATCTCAGTATTTGCTCAACGAAAAAAGAGATTTCTTACAATTTGTCCTTATTAGCTAAAATTTGTGAAAAAGAGCCCTTGATGGTTTCTTTCTTCTTCTTTTTTTGCAAAAAATAAATTTTGTATTTTTATATAATATGTGACACCAGCCAGTACCAATTTACAACCCCATATACCACTCAAAATAGTAACCACTCTGCCACTCAAAACAAACTAGATCTTAAGCCTAGTTCGTAGGTTAACAACAACTCTAGAATTAGTTTTACATAGTCTATCAGCTCTCCTCTTGCATTCAACAATAATCCTCTCATCACAAACCAAGCTAGGAACCCTTACAATTGAAAAAATTCTAGAGTTTCTCTCCATCCAAACATAATACACCACTGCTGCAATAGCCAAAAAGGTGATTTTATCACCCAATTTTCTCTGCCCCTTTCTAGCAGCAAAATCCCGCAACCATCCAGTCAAAGAAGTAACTTGATGTCGTCTGCCTGCCTAGTTCAGCACTTTCTGCACAACCTCTTTAGTGTAACAACAAGTCCACCACAAACGACCCGCTGATTTAGTTCCTCCACTACACAACTCAGACTGATCGGTATCAATCACTCCCCACACGAGTAGTCTATCCTTTGTTGGAGCCCAGTTCTGTGATGCAAGCCACAAGATTACACTCCACTTCTTGGGCATCCAAGAACTCCAAATAACGCCAAACCAATCAACAGACGAGCCAACATCTCTAAAAATATCATACACTCTCTTACAGCTCGTCAAGCCTTTATGATTCATCAACGATTCGTAGTCTGCAATACCGTCCCTCCAGATCTTGGGCTTAATCTCCTCTTTAATTTTGATTAATGATTTGACGATCCAAGAATCACCAATCTTGTCCTGTCTAAGCCACACATTTTCCCCTTTCAAAATCACCTCATTAGCATAACTCACCCATAGATTATTACAATCACTGTGAATATCCAATATAACTTTGAATAACATAGTCTTATTCCACGAAAGGACCTCCTTGATGTTCAAGCCTCCTTCACCAAACGGCCTCACCACTGAGCTCCAAGACACAGAGCACTTCCTACTACCCAAAATACATGCCCCATAGAAAACTTCTACAAATGGAAGTAATCCTATTAACAACTTCACTTGGCATAAAGACAGCTTGTGCCCAAAAAGTTAAGAGACCTCCAATGACAAACCGAATAAGTTGAATACGCCCTACATAAGAAAGCTTTCTACTTGTCCAACTCTGAACATGAGAAGTAATACGAGTGATAAAGGAAGCAAACTCATAGTTCTTCATTCTCCTGCTATGCAAAGGCAAACTGAGGTAAGTTATAGGGAAATTACCTTTCCTGAATCCACTTGCAGGAATGATCTCCTTCTATACCTCCTCACTCACACCTCCAATAAAAATCTCATTTTTCAGCTCATTAATCACAAGGCCCGATTCCTTGCCAAATATCTCCAGACACTCCTTGGGAATACCCACAAAATTCAAATCAGCCTTACAGAACAACAACAGGTCATCCACAAACGCAATATCAACTAATTTGATTTTTCTACACTTGGGGTGGAAGGAAAATAATCGGTTCTTAGTTTCTCTCTTAGTCCTCCTACTAAGCATCTCCATAATCATGGTAAAAAGGAATGGTGAGAGGGGATTAATCTGCCTCAACCCACGCTTCCCCGGAAAAAAACCTTTTGGTTCACCATTGACTATGACAGAAAACACCGGATTCAGCACACACACCATTATCCACCCAAAGTTGATCAGGGAATTCAAGGTATTTCAACGAATATTCCAGAAAGTTCCAACTGACACAATCGTAGACCTTCATAATATCTACTTTGATCATACATCGAGGTGAAACCCATTTTTGACTATAACAATGGATAAGATCTTGTGCAACTAAAGAATTATGCGCCAGATTTCTTCCAGGAATAAAAGCCCCTTGCCAACAGAAATAATATTATCCAGCTGGCCCCTTACTCTCTCAGCTAGAATTTTGGTAATAGTTTTCAAAAGTGACATTGCAGAAAGAAATAGGCCTAAGGTCACGAACCTGCTCAGGTTTAACAACTTTAGGTATGAGAGAAACAAAAGTGTTGTTAATCTGTTTACGCAATCTCCATGTCATACAGAATTCATTCACTACACCCACAAAATCATCTCTAACCAAACCCCAACAATTCTTGAAAAAATCACTACTAAACCCACCCGGACTAGGAGATTTGTTCTTACTAATCCTCTTCACTGCCCCAAATATGTCATCCCCATTTGATGGCCTTGTCAAAAACTCCCAATCACTTCTACTCACCACAATCCCTTCCATACCCACAAAATTAGGAATTTCAGTCTGCATAACAGTACCAAACAACTGAGTATAAAAGTCAACAATAATATCACCAATCTCTTCCTGACATTCAATCTTATCACCTCTACCATTTCTCATCATAAAAATGTATTTTTTTTGCTCCCCTATCCTTCACGTTGTTAAAGAAAAGGGAGGAATTTTCTTCTCCAATTAGAAGCCAATTAATCTTGGCCTTTTGCGCAATCAAATTGTCCCTCTGAAGTCTAGCAACTTACATCTCCTTCCTCACTACTTTAGTTGCCTTTTGTTTCTCCTCACTTAAATAATCTTGTTGCATATCCATAAAACACTTATCAAACTTCTCTTCACAACGCAACACATCTGCATAGAGATCAATACTCTTCCCCTTGCTCCAGCTCTTAATCTTGGCTTTTAAACATTTCAATTTCTGCATCAGTGAATACTGTTTGGTCCCTATAACATGTTCATTCCAAACTGATCACACACATGCCTCAAATTCATCATCTTGCGGCTAGTAATTCTTGAATCGAAAAGGGATATGTTTTCACTTTAAAGTGCCATAGATACAGAGAACACCTAGACAATGATCTGACTCGTCAGGGGGTTCAAATCTAGCTTCTGACTCCTTATACATATTCCCCCACTCATCATTAATCAAAACTCTATCCAATTTGTATGCAACTCTCTCATCTCCTCTCCTCTGATTATCCCAAGTAAATAGCAGTCTAGAAGTGGCCAAAATCACGCACCTCACACTCTTCCATAACACTACTTAATTCATCGTAACTAGTAATCGGAATATTTGTCATAGACAACCTCTCACTAGCATCAATCATACAGTTAAAATCCCCCATAATACACCAAGACTCACTCAAACCATTCTTAAAGTCACATAAGTTCCTCCATAACTCAGTTCTCCCCATAACATTGTTAGCTGCATAAACGAAGGAAACACTAAAGGATTTACCGCCAATCATTTTAACTCTATAACTAATCACTTTCCTCTGATTATCAATAATTTGAACATCCAGAATTTGTGGGTTCCATCCCACCCAAATCTTGCCCCTCACATCAGTCTTACCATTTGTTTCAAAACTCCAACCACTCATCATCTTACTAGTTATCTCCAACTCCCTACATTTCTCTATTTTTAACTCCAAAATGAAAATTAAGGAGATGTTCTCTTTAAACAAAAAGTTACTAACCATCTTTATTCGAGAAGATGAATTACATCCTCTCATGTTCCAAGCGCACAGCTTAACTTCACCCATTGGAACTATTGATAAGGGTTCTACTCCCTTCATTACCTCCTAGAAGTCCTTGAAGCACATTGAATTGGTTTGGTGAGTTTACACCTAATGTGCTAGCACATGTCACCACCCCTTTTCTTTGTACTCCAAGACCCCCCCCCCCCCCCCGCCCCTTCCTCACATCATTAGACCAAGATGCCTCCTTACCCTTACCCATCTCATCTCCTGATTTTGTAGTTGGCACTATCTCTGCAGCAGCTTTCGTAAACACCTCTCTTTGAACATCAGGTTGAGGTTTAGGAACCCAAGTTATTAGCAAGTGTTTCACCTCCCTTTCGGCCACTACCAGCCCCTTTTTAAACACAACCAAGCAAACTTGTGTCAAAAAACCTTACACTTATGACAAACACCAGGAATCCGCTCAAACTGTACTTTCTGCACAAACTTCGTTCCATCATATCCTTCTATTCTCACCTCTTTCCTCTTTGTGTCATGAACTTCTAATTCCACTAGCATCCTCGCGTATGATATTCTCTCAAACATGCTTGTTATAGGATCTAAGCAAATAGGCCTTCCAATCATTCTAGCAATCCTTCTCAACATATGCGCAGAATCAAAAATTGGATCCACGTTAGGCAGAATCACCCAAGCTGGAAGTTTATCAAACGAACTCCAATCCATAACAACACAGGCTTCCACTCCTTGAGAACTAGAGGCATGCTACCATTAATCATCTAGATCTTTCACTTCATAATCTCAACTTTATCTTCAACCGATTGAAAACCTAATCACACATACTCCATTATCCTTCAAAAGCACCTTAGCAATTTGACATTTCCATAGCAATTTGATATTCTTAACAAACGCATTATAAGAGATCTGTTCCCCTATTACCACACCAAAAAAAGTAGAGCCATGATTTCCCCTGAATCAAATACAACAACCTTACTAACCTCTAAATTCTTATATTCCTAAAGTTTCTCCCTATTTCCCTGAGGACGTGCCAGAACTGCATTTGTATAGCCACCACACCCGACGCCTCAGCTGATTCATCCTTTTTCTCACACACCAATATCTCCACCATTACTTCCTTCTCTGGGGATCTGGTATCACGAGCAGCCTCGTGGATTGATTCCATAATCTCTTGTTTCTCCTTCTCCTTCGTACCTTTTCGCCCACCCTGTCTTCCTCCACCCCGTGCCTGGTTTCTCGTCAATGCCCCGACAGCCGGCGAAGATGCCAGTGCCATTCCTGAACCGAGAAGGAGGCTCACCAAGTCTAGAATTCTCTCCGAAACCAGCAAAACTCCACCGGAACCCTAACTTTCCTGCCAAAAATGCCCTCAACTTTTCACAAAATTATGATTGTACTCGGGAGCGTTTTACTGGCCCCCTTTATGGTTTCTTAATATGGACTGAAGTGTTGTTTATTACGCTGCATGTAACCCTCTCAAGAGAAAGAAAAGATGAGTCCTTTGTAGTCACTACCAATATATTCTGCTCGAAGCCTTGAAGATTGGTAGATCAATACAGCAAAGTGAAGGAATTGTGTCCTTTAATCAAAGGTGCAATTACTAAATATGAAATAGGATATTTAATGAAGATTTATAATCCGATTATTTTAGGTAGTCACAGTGCTTTGCTAGAAGCCAACTATGATTTATGGATTTTATGTTATAAAATTCATTGCTATTGTAATTGGGTCCTACGAGGTCACACCATAAGAGTATATGGACTGGATCAATGTTTGAGAGATTATATAAAGTATATAATATAAAGTTATACAAGATAAGACTTAGAGTTTATTAATGATAAAGAATTACTATTATTATAAGTATAAATTTATATGTAAATCTATGTATAAATATATTTAATTAGAAGATTAAATATATCTATTTGTAGATTATAAATATGGTTGACCTTTCTTTGAGAAAGAGATCAATTCATTATTTTTCTACATAACAAAAGCTCTGAAGGTTTTCTCTCTCAAAAGACAAGCCTTTGATTCTTCGCTCTAGCAACCAGAGAAGAAGGCGATCCAGATCTCTCTACTCGGGGTGGACCAACTAGAGGAGCTTCATTTGCGGCTCTCGATCTTCTCGTTCATCCTGAAATTCACGCATCAAGAGGTATTATTTCTTCTATACCTGAATCCAATCGGTTTATGCATTAGATCCTTCGTTAGGTGTCAGGAAATCATTTCCTACAATTCTGCTTATACGCATCTAAATCCCTACAATGGTATCAGAGCCTCTTGCATAAATTGATTGGATCGAAATTTTAGTTTTTATGATTTTGATGCATGATCGCAGTTTTAATTTTAATTCAATAAAAGATCTGAAATTGAAAGTAATTTGTCAAAATTAAATCAAATAGTTTTGATTAGAGTCTTAGTTCTACATGAATGGTAATTGTTACCAGTTATCACCATTGAAATTGAAAATAATTTGGATAATTGTCCGTCCGCTGAATTCGTTTTTGATCGAGATGCCAAGAGCCTCCGATCACCACCGGCACGCAGGTGGAAACCGCCCGACGATCTCACCACCAAAACAATCTGATGGCAACGAGGCCAGATCTTTACCAGAAGGATTGCTGGCGGATGTATGGGTTGATCGGAATAGTTCCGAGCCGGCCTTGATTTATTGCCAACGGCCGGATTTGGGTCCGAATCGTTTTGGCCAAATCCGGAATCGTTTTGGCCGTATACACTTTTTTTTAATAATATTTCTTGTATATTGATCCTGGAATATAAATTAAAAATGAATTTTTTATAGATATTTTTTATTGAATAAATCAGATTTATTTGATCAATAAAGAAAGAGTTTATTTTGGGATATTGTCTATCAATTTAAATAGGATTTATTTTGATAAATAAAAATTTAGTTATTCTATAAGATATAGAGATATTTTATTTAGTTAATTTTGAATTAATATAATTAAATTTTATCTAAGAATATTAGATTCTATCTTTGGAAAATTAATAATTAATATTAGATATTAATTTTATTCTGATTTTTATTGAATTGAAATAATCAGAAATCGTTTCTAATTCTAGATAGTTAATATGATTAATTATTTATGCTTTTTATGTGGATAAATAGCATCTCTCACTAATTTCAATTTTAAATATTATTATTGTATGCATGTTTAATATTATGGTATTATTGCATGCGGTGACTAGTATGGCCCAAATTAGGATAGATAAATACGATCTGCGTATCGCTATGTTTTTCTTGTACACGATCTGCGTATCGTTATGTATTTTTTGTAATTTAAATTTATGCAAGAATATTTTCTTTCAAAATTTATGTAATACAAGAAGACGAAGATCCTATGAAGCTTGAAGGATGGTGATCCAAGATATCAAGACTTTCGAAGATTAGATCTTTTAGAGGCCATACTAGGAACCAACCTCTATTATTGCATTGTGTGAATGTCTTATAATTTCTTGCTTTGCATGTTTGTTTGTCTGTGTATGTCATTTTGTTCACTTATAGATAGGCATCATTGCATGCTTAGTCCCTTAAAAGAATATTGAGATTATCTTTCCATGTCATAACCACGAGGCCTTTGGGATTCGTTGGATAGTCTTTGCCTTAGCGAGGTGTCCTTCTTTGACCATTTGGCTAGTGCGGGTATGTCTAATAGGGGCATGCTGAGTTGACATGGTTTGACTCAACAAGAGACCAAAAGACTCAGTTTTGGATCTTGAGGCATATGATGCGCTTAACATTAGATTTGGCCATCAACCAAGAATTATAAGGAGTTATAATTAGTAAAGAGTTACTTACCTTGCTTACATGAGACTTGGGGAAGTGCCTTAGTACGCTCGAGTTTCATCTAAAATAGGATCTTGGAATCATTTTACTCACAAGGGATAAATTAAATTGAGTAGAATGTGCAATAACTTAGTTTTATAACCTTTTATGATTTTAAGTTCTTGCATTTTAAGCATAATTTATTTGCATTTTTTCAATTTCTGTTTTGTAGTCACTATGTCTCGCGAAAACCTCAAATTCACACTACGCTCAATAGTTGAGAAAACCAGGCTGAGCGACGCCAACTTCCTCAATTGGGAAAGGCAACTAAGAATTGTTCTCAGGTCTGAGCAACAAGAGGATGTCTTAAGCACACCCATTCCTGAATTGTCTGACACCTCATCTGATGAGGAAAAGGCCAATTACAAGAAAATCTGCGAAAGGTCTAGAGGTGTAACTTGCCTCATGCTTGCAGCTATGGAGCCTGGTCTTCAACAGAAGTTTGAAGATCAGGATGCATACACTATAATGAAAATCTTAGAGATCTTTTCAAAGAGAAAGCAAGGATTGAGAGGTATGAGACCCTCAAGGCTATATTGCAGAGCAGGCTGGACAAGGGGAAATCAGTTGGACCACATGTTTTTCACATGATAGGTTTGTTTGACAGGATGGCCAGACTTGGTAACCCTTACAACATTGAGATGGCAACAGATAAAATCTTGCATTCCCTTCATGATGGGTTTGCCAACTTCAGGCAGATGTATCATATAGGAGCCATGGGTAAGACTCTCAATGAGCTGCATGCTATGCTCAAAACCGCAGAGCAAAATGTCTTGATTGGCCCTAAGAAAGATGTTTTTATGGTCAATAAAGGAAAAGGGTTCAAGAAAGGCCCACAACAGAAGCATCAATACCAAGGGAAGGGCAAGAAAGTTGCTCAAGCCAAAGTACCCGCACCAAAAGTAAGGATAGCTGCTGAGCATGAATGCTTCTACTGTAAGGCTAAGGGGCATTGGAAGAGAAATTGCCCCAAGTATCTGGAAGATAAGAAGAATGGTGTATCTTCTTCAGGTATATACGTTATTGAAATCTTATCAACTAGCTCCTATTATTAGGTATTAGATACCGGTTGTGGTTCTCACATTATTTCGAATGTGCAGGGACTGCAAAATAGGAGACGGTTGCAGAGAGGAGAAATAGATTTCCGCGTCGGAAATGGAGCAGCCGTTGCCGCAATTGAAACCGGAGATTATAGTCTACCTCTACCTTCTGGATTAGTTTTAGAACTTAATAATTGTTATTTTGTTCCTTCAATTTCTAGATATTTAATTTCATTTTCATCTTTGCGCCATGAAGGCTATGAACTTATTATTGTTGATAATGGTTTTGACATTTACAAGATTGATATTTTCTACGCTCATGCCATTGAGACTAGTACTGGACTATACATATTGGAGCTCAAATCTTAAGTATATAACGTTGTTATAAAAAGGCAAAAATCGAATAATATAAGTGAAGCCAACCTATGGCATTGTTGCTTGGGTCACATTAGCATCAAACGAATGAAAGAACTCCAACGTGTTGGTCGTCTAAAATCATTTGATTTTGAATCTTTTGAAACATGCGAATCATGCCTAATGGGGAAGATGACAAGGTCACCTTGTACTGGTACAAGTGAAAGAACTACTGAGATATTGGATCTCATACATACTGATGTTTGTGGACCTATGAGCACAAAAGCTAGGAGAGGCTATCGATACTTCATTACATTTACTGATGTCTTTAGTAGATATGGGTATATCTATCTAATGAAACATAAATCTGAATCTTTTTAAAAGTTTAAAGAATTTCAAAATGAAGTTGAAACACAAACTGGCAAGAAGATAAAGAAACTTTGATCAGATCGAGGGGTGAATATTTGAGCCAAGAATTCGACCATCATTTGAGGAGTTGTGGTATAATAACACAACTCACTCCACCATGTACACCGCATCTGAATGGTGTGTCTGAAAGGAGAAACAAGACATTGTTAGACATGGTCTGATCCATGATGAGTTTTGCTGATCTTCCAACATCCTTTTGGGGTTATGCCCTCACTACTACTGCGTTCACACTAAATAAGACTCCGTCACGATCAGCTGACAAGACACCACATGAGATATGGTTTGGGAAGCCTCCCAACTTGTCATTTTTAAAAGTATGGGGATGCGAGGCTTACGTAAAGCGTTTACTATCTGATAAGCTCGCACCTAAATCAGACAAATGCTTTTTTATAGGTTACCCCAATGAAACGAGGGGTTATTATTTCTACAATTCCATTGAGAACAAAGTGTTTGTTGCTCGGGATGGTGCCTTTTTGGAAAAGGATTTCTTTTCCAAGAAGTCAAGTGGGAGAAATGTCCAGCTTGATGAGATTCAAGCTGAGCAACAAACTCTACAGTAAGAGAACATAGAAGATGACTTAGAGGAACTTGATTTTGGAATATTACCTTCTCAAGGTGAAACTATCCAAAATCAAGATGTAATTCCTCAAGCAGATGAAGCAACTCAGGTACCACATACTGATGTGGTCAATCCTGCTGAAGTCTCTCTAGTTGTAGGATCACTTTGGAGATCAGACAGGCTAAGGAGGCAACCTAGACGATGTGAGGATTTCGTCTGGACTACTAACATTGATATTCTATTCTTAGAGAATGATGAGACTGCTACCTATAAACAAGCCATGGCGGACCACAACTCCGAAAAATGGCTTGCAACCATGAAATCCGAAATGGACTCCATGTCTGAAAATCAAGTATGGGACTTGATAGATTTGCCTGATGGGGTGAAACCCATTGGATGCAAATGGGTCTTTAAGATTAAGACAGACAAGGATGGAAATGTTTCTCAAGAGTAGTTGCCAAAGGATTTAGACAAGTTCATGGATATTGACTATGATGAAACATTCTCACCGGTCGTAATGATCAGGTCCATTAGGATAATCCTAGCTATTGCCGCTTAATATGACTATGAGATATGGCAAATGGATGTCAAAACCGCTTTTCTAAATGGAAATTTAGAAGAGAATGTATACATGATGCAACCAGAAGGTTTTGAGGATCCTAAGAATACTAGGAAAGTATGAAAGGCTTAAGAAGTCTATATATGGACTTAAGCAAGCATCTAGGAGTTGGAACCTTCGTTTTGATGAAGTAGTAAAAAAGTTTGATTTCATCAGATGTGAAGAAGAGCCATGTGTTCACAAGAAGTTTAGTGGGAGCAAAGTGGTCTTCCTAGTTCTTATGTGGATGCCATATTACTCATTGGAAATGATATTCCTATGCTGGAGACAGTTAAGTAATGGCTTAAGAAGAATTTTTCAATGAAAGATCTAGGAGAGGCAGGGGTAATATTAGGCATAAAGATCTATATAGATAGATCTAGGAGACTTATTGGTCTAAGTCAAGGAACTTATATAGATAACTCCTTACTAGATTCAATATGATGAAATTCCAAGAAAGGATTTCTTCCTATGCAACATGGTTTACATCTCAGCAAAAGCCAGTGTCGTAAACACTTGGTGAAACTGAGAGAATGAGTAAGATTCCTTATGCTTCAGCCATAGGATCTATCATGTATGCTATGACATGTACTCGCCCAGATGTTGCGCACACTTTGAGTATGTGCAGTAGATACCAATCAAACCCTGGAGAGGTACATTGGTGTGCGGCCAAGAACATTCTAAAGTACTTAAGAAGGACTAAGGATGACGTTTTGGTGTATAAGGGTGATGACGAGTTAATCGTCAAGGGCTATACCTGATGCAAGTTTCCAGACAGATAGAGATGATTTTGAATCTCAGTCAGGGTACGTCTTCATTTTGAATGGAGGAGCCATCAGCTGGAAGAGCTCAAAGCAAGGGACAATAGCAAATTCTACAACGGAAGCAGAGTACATTGCTACTAGTGAAGCAGCTACGGAGGCTGTCTGGATTAGACAGTTTATAGATGAGCTTGGTGTCGTTCCTAGCATTTCTAGAGCTATTGACGTCTATTGTGATAACAATGGCGCCATTGCTCAAGCCAAGGAACCTAGTTCTAGTTCTAGATCTAGACATGTCCTACGGAAGTACCACATGATCAAACACTGTTGATAGAGGTGATGTGAGGATGTGCAAAGTGCACATAGACGACAACATTGCATATCCTTTAACCAAGCCCATGCCTAGGCCCAAACATGAGAGTCACACTCGGGCCAAAGGGCTCAAACACTTTGGAGAATTGTTTTGAAATATTTGTTTTTTGATAAAACTTGTTTATTGTTATTACAAACACTTATGCTTGATTCATATATATGATTTTCATATTATTATTTAAATTACTTGGATTTGAATAAAGTATCCAAATAACTTTGTAGTTAACAAATGGGTCCATCAAAACTGTTCTGGTGGATGAAGCCCCATTAAGTGAACTGAAATTATAAAATTATTAAATTGTCCGGGGTATTAGTCATTAATTTGGATACAAATGACTTATTTTAAGACCATATTGTGAGATTGATTGACAACACCGGGTTACATGTGTTGTAGGGACACAGAGATGTCTAATCAATTGCATAGATGTGTATGGTGATACATATTTGGGCAGACCGTTCTTAGGATTCTGTGGGACATTACTACAGAGTTCTAAGATTATTCATGATTAGTGACTTCCTTAGACATGAGTACGATATAGTCTTCATTTGGCTGCTGGTATGTCTTTGACGCTGCTAAACGCTGACCGTAACAAACAGTTATAAAAGTAGTGATTGGGATTGCCAAAAGTTGAGTGAGAGCTATATTTTTACAAGATTGAATATGTCCTCCTATTCCGTGTATACCATGATACATTTGGAAGGAATGGTGTCTCAGCCACTTGAAGAGTGAGAACTGAAAAAACGCATGGTCATGCTCAGATGGATTATTAATAATCATCTATACTGACAGTTCGATCTCAAGAGTTCAAGAAACATATATGGCGAAAAAGATGAGTTTCATCATATAGTCAAATAAGACATTAAGTGACAAAGGAATTTTAACATTACACACTTGTTTTAAGGACAAGTGGGAGATTGAAGAATTGTGTCCTTTAATCAAAGGTGCAATTACTAAATATGAAATAGGATATTAAATGAAGATTTATAATCCGATTATTTTAGGTAGTCACAGTGCTTTGCTAGAAGCCAACTATGATTTATGGATTTTATGTTATAAAATTCATTGCTATTATAATTGGTCCTACGAGGTCACACCATAAGAGTATATGGACTCAATCAATGTTTGAGAGATATATAAAAGTATATAATATAAAGTTATACAAGATAAGACTTAGAGCTTATTAATGATAAAGAGTTACTATTAATATAAGTATAAATTTCTATGTAAATCTATGTATAAATATATTTAATTAGAAGATTAAATATATCTATTGGTGATTATAAATATGGTTGACCTTTCTTTGAGAAAGAGATCAATTCATTATTTTTCTACATAACAAAAGTTCTGAAGGTTTTCTCTCTCAAAAGACAAGCCTTTGATTCTTCTCTCTAGCAACCGGAGAAGAAGGCGATCCAGATCTCTCTACTCGGGGTGGACCAACTAGAGGAGCTTCATTTGCGGCTCTCGATCTCTCGTTCATCCTGAAATTCATGCATCAAGAGGTATTATTTCTTCTATACCTGAATCCAATCGGTTTATGCATTAGATCCTTCGTTAGATGTCAGGAATCATTTCCTGCAATTCCGCTTATACGCATCTGAATCCCCTACACAAAGATATGACTCCAAGAGATTGCTCGATTGGGATTTGTTTCTGCCATAATAAATTTGCTTCCTCTACATCAATCAGTGATACCTGTGACATACAAAATTCAGTCAATCGGATCAAATATGGTGAAAGAATTGAAAAATGAGTTGAAGAAACATACATATCCTTGCTAGGATCCAACAACAACCTGCTTTGAGCTACTACTGAGAAAGTATGGGATGGTTGACTTTCACTTTCTTAACAGACTGAATATAGTGATTATTCCCCCTTTTAGAACTTCCTACAAGTCAATGGGACTACATTAAACAAATTTTGAGAATCATATATGTGGGATTGCGGGGTGTATTTACCTGTCAATGAATTGAAACTGTTTTCCTTAACTTATCTTGCTTAAACTTGTATAAGCAAATCTGTATAGCATGAATATGAAATCAACATTAGATACATAAATTGATAGTACAAGAGATGAACTTTTCTTTGCAATAGAGATGCTTCAAAATTCCAACTTGATCTCCAGAGAGAAGTAATCTTGATTCTGCATCATAAAAAACTACTGGAACGGCTGGACAACTTGCAGAATCACTCTCACACTGTAGAAATGAAGGATCTAATGTCAAAACAAAAGAATGATAAAAACAGTTTGGAATTTTAATTCCAAATAACTCAAACCTGCCCTTTCAGTGAAAATATAGGGAAAAATATGGGAGATGAAGCATCCTAATATTTTAGTGATCCATCATTATGTCATGCAATATACAAGTTCTTCACTTTTGCAAAACCACTGAATCCAGCTGAATCAAATTGTGTGGATTCAGTTGGAATTAGTGGAGGAACTATTTTATCTATCATGACACCCTGCACAGTGCCTCTCAAATATGTTAAAAACTTACAGAGAATAGTAGATGAAAATCACAAAGGATTTGTTGATACCTCACCTGAGCTTGAATTGTTTGTGATAAATAGGGCTGATGTTACTGTAGATGAATCAGCAAATGGAAGTTTTATATTAATCTCGCTTGGGTTTAATGGTGGGGATTTGGACTGGCTTTTGAGTAAGTACTTCTCAATCAAATGTTAGGGCATACACTTTACCAGATTTCCCGAGCAAATGATAAGTCCTTGTCTATTATGCTTCATTTGATCAATGGAGCTTGGAATAACATCCATGTCAATACAAGGCTCAGGTAGCTGAAGACCCACTTTTTTCATCCTTGATTCAGTGTGCTCATTCAACAAAAGCACCTGATTCAATATAAAATAATTATTTGGAATTATATGCAAATAGATTATATATAGTAGAAAATTTATGCTGAAATTAGTCCTTAATGTTTCTGCTGAGATTGTATGCAAAGAGATCATTATTTGGACATTGAGGTTCGAATGTATAGTTTTCTCATAAAGGTTTAATTTAAGTGGAACTTAATTCGTGGAAATGGATTTACCTGAACTAAATTTGAAGATACAGTGTCAGAATCACCCATAACATATAGTCGTGATGCCTTTCCATCTGCGTATACCCACTTTAATGATGCTAGTGGTATTTTCTCCAACTTATAGTTTCATTAACACATTAAATACGTATATATATTTAAGAATTAATCACTATTGCTCGTCATCATTTGTTATGCAGAATTATGTAAATACTCAATTTACAACTACGCAAAACAAATGAAGAACAACTTTTATAAAAAAAAAATTAAAACCATCTACGCAAAAAGGTTACGCATGGACACCATGCCCAACCAGTGGATGATTAAAAACAATAAAATGTAAATCAATTCTAACTATAATTAGAAACACAATTTCATGCATTTAAAATTGAATATAATTTCAACATTTCATGCAATTAAATGTTTAATTGAACATTTCATCTATACAAATATTAAATATAATTTCAATAATTTAAAATGATAATATCATGCATATAATATTAAAACTAATTAAATTTATTTTACCTATTATTTTATGCATGTATATCAATTGTAATTAGAATTCTATATAATTTCATTAAAATTTATAACTACGTCCACTAAATCTATTATATTAGTTCAATTCTAACTAAATCTAAATTCATGGATGCATGGACATATAAAATATTAAATATCAAATTTTGAAATCAATTTAGTAATAACTAAATTCTACTAATTTCTAATTAAATCTAAATTTTGCTAATTTTAATATAAATTTATATCAATAATTCTAATATATTTTTTCAACTATAACTAAATCTTATTTCTTTCAATTCTAACAAAGTCATTTTAATATAATCTCATTTCTAACTTATACTAATTTCATATTTTAAATGAAACGTAAATCTAAAATTTAATTTTACAAATATAATTACATTATAGACTTAGCAATTCGGCATCAACCCTCCGGCGAATCTGACCCCGAGTAAGTGGTGGCTCCGCCTTCACGACTTGTTCTCCGACTACGGGGACCACGACATCGGCGCCCCTGCATGCTCCTCGTTCACAGCCCCACTTCATCGCCCTCCGCCTCCTTGCCAGATCCATCTTTCATACGGTATGTCTTCCGATTCACATCTGCAATTAAGTAATTGGAACCCAATTTATCTTAGATTTTGTTGATTATCAGTACCGAACAAATCTCCGTGTCATTCATGCTTCAGTTTTGCCTATCTGTTTACCCTATTGCACTGGTTCATGCTTCAGTTTTGTATCTGTTTACCCTACAGTGATAAGCAGAAGAAAGAAGCAAGGCAATTTGGCTGATCTACCCCCGAAATTATGCAGTAAAATAGGAATTCGCATCAGTAGCGCCTTGACATAGTAAGGTTCCGTTCGGTTTGTATGAAATGGAGATCATCTCTGTTGGAACCTGAACTTTAGCAAACTTCCAATCAGCTTTCCGGCTAGATCCGGTGGTCGGAATTGCCGGGAGAAGGGATCATTGGCTTCCTCTCCACGAGCTCTTAAATATGGTATATTTATACGCTAAAATCGGGTCCGAGTGAATGAGAAAAGCCTGCTCAAAGTAGGTGCTTGGAAGGGGTCCGGGTGAAGTTTTGGGATGTTTTGGGGTGGAGAGTTGGCCCACATCGAAAATGGGGGAGATCAATTCCCACTATATAAACACCACTCCACTCTTGTTATATTAATATGTTATACAATGGAGTGGAACACTCACCACACACGCGCAGTCCGGTCCGGGGACGTGGGCTCTTAAACCGACGCCCGAATTAAGGACCGTTCGTTCAATTGATTCGGTATTAATCTCTGTTTTTAATTCATTTATTTATTACAGATTATTGCATGTTAAATACGATACTTATCACAGACGATCTGTTTCGGAAACTGATTAACATCAATTTTAGCAAATTTGTTTCGATCTTATCAAAATTGTTTCGGAAATTTCCAGAAAATCTTTCACTTTCAGATTTCTGTTCTTCGTTCTAGAAAATAATTGTATTTGCTTTGAAATTTCGTTCATTGTAGTTCGGATCAGAGGTTCAATTACTGATTTATTTCAAAACAGATTTTGGAATTTTAAGAAACTGATCTTGTCATTTCCGAATATACCTGCTGTTTTTCAAAAATTTAGTATTTTACTATAATTTGAATTTTGAAAATCTAGCAAACTGAGTTTCGAAATTCTAGGAAAACAAAAACTGAATTTTCGGATTACTATTTTAAAAAATTTGTTTGGTTTTGTAACCCTAAAAATCGGAAACTGAATTTCAAAATTTAATATAATTTTTGGAAATTCAGAAAAATTCAATTTTTTTCTTCGAAAATTACTAATTTGGATGTTATTTTTCGGGAATTTCAGATCTCGAAAATTTTAATTTCAAATATTATTTTGGGAAAAAATATTATTCAGAAATTAAATAATTAATATTTTCGAAAACAGGAAAATAATTAATCTTTTCGGAAAACACATTTTTCAGAAAACAGAAAATTATTCTTTCGAAAAATAATTAAACAGCCTATGAATATTTAATATTCAAATAAATTCCTTGAAATTATTTTATAAATTCGGAATTTTATATAATTTTTTAGAAAAATAAAATAATTCAGATTTATTTTATTTTTGAATTTAATTTTAAAATTCGAATTAATTTGTGTCCTTCATTTTATCTACGGATTATTTCTTGTGCTTTTTGGTCTGAATTTTTCGTGGTGTTATTTTTTGAACAGTTTTTTCAAAATGACAAACATCAACGAAATTATTATTGTTGGTACTTCTTCTGGCACCATGTCCGTAGTGACGGATGCACATGTGGATGTGTCGGTTGAGTTGAGACCCCCGATTCGGGGAAGTGGTCTACCTCAGCAACCATTCAATCGAACTTGACCACACAACAGGTGGGTCTCTCGATCCCGGCCTCACATACAGTGACGGTTGGGGGGGGATCCGACCTTACTGGGTCTAAATCAGAATACCCTCCCTATAGATATGTCTGACTTTGATACCCAACATCAAGGTCCTTGGCACCCAGGCTCCAGACCGGCTATTTATGTCGGCACCCATGCCAAATCCTCAACAAGCGAGTTTCTTGCCTGACAAGTTTGATGGCATTGGGTTTAAAACATGGTTTGAGAAGATGTGTTCTTCCTAACTGTCATGTGTATGAAGAGATTTCTGAAGAAACTCGTCCTGTGGTGTTAGATCCCACTAATGATCTGTATGGGCTAAGTGTCCAACAAGCGTGGGATAGAGGGATTTCCTATGCCAAGGCTACATAAGAGTCCGACTAGTAGACTCGTTATACAATGTATACAACAAAGTCGGATCGGCCAAGGAACTATGAGAATCCCTACATAAGAAGTATAGGCACGAGGATGCTGACCAGAAGAAATACGTGGTCAAGAAGTTCCTGAAACTACAAGATGGTAGATTCAAAGCCGCTCATGAGCAGGTTGAAGAGCTTCAACTGCTTATCCACGAGGTTCTAGCCGAGGGGATGAAGATATGCGAGACATTTCAGGTGGCTTGCATCATCGAGAAGCTACCACCAAGATGGGAAGCTTTCAGGGATAGACTTACGCACAATAAGAAGGACATGAAAGTCGAGGAACTGATTGTCAAGCTGCGGGTCAAGTCGACCAATGTCCAGTCAGCTAAGGCTACATCTGGAGCAGGGCCTTCTCAACAAAAGGTGAACTTGGCTGAACATAATAAGAAGCGCAAGTTCCAACCCCAGAGCAGCAACAACAAAGCACCAGTGAAGAAATTTGCTAGCAAGTGTCACAACTGTGGAAAGATGGTGCACAAAGCTGATGTGTGTCGGAGCAAGAAGACCGACAAAAGGGGAAGTCTCATACTAATCTAGTAGAAGACGATCTTGTTTGTGTGGTGTCTGAGACCAACATGGTCGGTTACAACCTTAAGGAATGGAACTACGATTCAGGGACTACCAGGCACATTTGCTCGGATAGGGGGATGTTCCAGACCTACCAAGCCAGCACCAACTAGAAGGTGTACATGGGAAAATCGTCAACTCAAGGTTGCAGGGACCTGCAAGGTGATCCTGAGGTTGACTCCAGGAAAGGACTTAACTCTCCTCAATGTGATGCATGTGCCGGACATTAGGAGAAATCTACTTTCAAGCATTCTACTTAGTAGGAGTGGGTTCGATATTAGTTTTAAGTCTGATAAACTTGTATTGTCCAAGAATGGGGTGTTTCTTGGGAAGGGTTATGTTAATGATGAACTGATCAAGTTGAATGTAATAGGCAGTTCCTTCCAAAACTGATGTAATCGCTTCTAGTTCAATGAATAAGAATAAATCTATTGCTTATGTCGTTGAGTCTTTTAATATTTGGCATGAACGATTGGGACATGTGAACTATAAATCCATTAGCAGATTAATAAACATGAACATGATTCCAAAATACAAAATAAGTAAAGACAAATGTGAAGTATGCGTACAAGCGAAACTCACGAA
>NW_027368851.1:0-46841 GCF_046119375.1 Phyllobates terribilis | reverse complement strand
TCCTGACATCCTCTGTGCTGCTGGGGATCCTGCTCCTCCCTCCATGTAACTCTCAGCCTGTGATCTCCTCCTCTCCTGACATCCTCTGTGCTGCTGGGGATCCTGCTCCTCCCTCCATGTAACTCTCAGCCTGTGATCTCCTCCTCTCCTGACATCCTCTGTGCTGCTGGGGATCCTGCTCCTCCCTCCATGTAACTCTCAGCCTGTGATCTCCTCCTCTCCTGACATCCTCTGTGCTGCTGGGGATCCTGCTCCTCCCTCCATGTAACTCTCAGCCTGTGATCTCCTCCTCTCCTGACATCCTCTGTGCTGCTGGGGATCCTGCTCCTCCCTCCATGTAACTCTCAGCCTGTGATCTCCTCCTCTCCTGACATCCTCTGTGCTGCTGGGGATCCTGCTCCTCCCTCCATGTAACTCTCAGCCTGTGATCTCCTCCTCTCCTGACATCCTCTGTGCTGCTGGGGATCCTGCTCCTCCCTCCATGTAACTCTCAGCCTGTGATCTCCTCCTTCAGGAGATTCCTGACATCCTCTGTGCTGCTGGGGATCCTGCTCCTCCCTCCATGTAACTCTCAGCCTGTGATCTCCTCCTCTCCTGACATCCTCTGTGCTGCTGGGGATCCTGCTCCTCCCTCCATGTAACTCTCAGCCTGTGATCTCCTCCTCTCCTGACATCCTCTGTGCTGCTGGGGATCCTGCTCCTCCCTCCATGTAACTCTCAGCCTGTGATCTCCTCCTCTCCTGACATCCTCTGTGCTGCTGGGGATCCTGCTCCTCCCTCCATGTAACTCTCAGCCTGTGATCTCCTCCTCTCCTGACATCCTCTGTGCTGCTGGGGATCCTGCTCCTCCCTCCATGTAACTCTCAGCCTGTGATCTCCTCCTCTCCTGACATCCTCTGTGCTGCTGGAGATCCTGCTCCTCCCTCCATGTAACTCTCAGCCTGTGATCTCCTCCTCTCCTGACATCCTCTGTGCTGCTGGGGATCCTGCTCCTCCCTCCATGTAACTCTCAGCCTGTGATCTCCTCCTCTCCTGACATCCTCTGTGCTGCTGGGGATCCTGCTCCTCCCTCCATGTAACTCTCAGCCTGTGATCTCCTCCTCTCCTGACATCCTCTGTGCTGCTGGGGATCCTGCTCCTCCCTCCATGTAACTCTCAGCCTGTGATCTCCTCCTCTCCTGACATCCTCTGTGCTGCTGGGGATCCTGCTCCTCCCTCCATGTAACTCTCAGCCTGTGATCTCCTCCTCTCCTGACATCCTCTGTGCTGCTGGGGATCCTGCTCCTCCCTCCATGTAACTCTCAGCCTGTGATCTCCTCCTCTCCTGACATCCTCTGTGCTGCTGGGGATCCTGCTCCTCCCTCCATGTAACTCTCAGCCTGTGATCTCCTCCTCTGCTGACATCCTCTGTGCTGCTGGAGATCCTGCTCCTCCCTCCATGTAACTCTCAGCCTGTGATCTCCTCCTCTCCTGACATCCTCTGTGCTGCTGGGGATCCTGCTCCTCCCTCCATGTAACTCTCAGCCTGTGATCTCCTCCTCTCCTGACATCCTCTGTGCTGCTGGGGATCCTGCTCCTCCCTCCATGTAACTCTCAGCCTGTGATCTCCTCCTCTCCTGACATCCTCTGTGCTGCTGGGGATCCTGCTCCTCTCTCCGTGTAACTCTCAGCCTGTGATCTGCTCCTCTCCTGACATCCTCTGTGCTGCTGGAGATCCTGCTCCTCCCTCCATGTAACTCTCAGCCTGTGATCTCCTCCTCCCCTGACATCCTCTGTGCTGCTGGGGATCCTCCTCCTCCCTCCATGTAACTCTCAGCCTGTGATCTCCTCCTCTCCTGACATCCTCTGTGCTGCTGGGGATCCTGCTCCTCTCTCCATGTAACTCTCAGCCTGTGATCTCCTTCTCTCCTGACATCCTCTGTGCTGCTGGGGATCCTGCTCCTCCCTCCATGTAACTCTCAGCCTGTGATCTCCTCCTCTCCTGACATCCTCTGTGCTGCTGGGGATCCTGCTCCTCCCTCCATGTAACTCTCAGCCTGTGATCTCCTCCTCTCCTGACATCCTCTGTGCTGCTGGAGATCCTGCTCCCCCCTCCATGTAACTCTCAGCCTGTGATCTCCTCCTCTCCTGACATCCTCTGTGCTGCTGGGGATCCTCCTCCTCCCTCCATGTAACTCTCATCCTGTGATCTCCTCCTCTCCTGACATCCTCTGTGCTGCTGGGGATCCTGCTCCTCCCTCCATGTAACTCTCAGCCTGTGATCTCCTCCTCTCCTGACATCCTCTGTGCTGCTGGGGATCCTGCTCCTCCCTCCATGTAACTCTCAGCCTGTGATCTCCTCCTCTCCTGACATCCTCTGTGCTGCTGGAGATCCTGCTCCTCCCTCCATGTAACACTCAGCCTGTGATCTCCTCCTCTCCTGACATCCTCTGTGCTGCTGGGGATCCTGCTCCTCCCTCCATGTAACTCTCAGCCTGTGATCTCCTCCTCTGCTGACATCCTCTGTGCTGCTGGAGATCCTGCTCCTCCCTCCATGTAACTCTCAGCCTGTGATCTCCTCCTCTCCTGACATCCTCTGTGCTGCTGGGGATCCTGCTCCTCCCTCCATGTAACTCTCAGCCTGTGATCTCCTCCTCTCCTGACATCCTCTGTGCTGCTGGGGATCCTGCTCCTCCCTCCATGTAACTCTCAGCCTGTGATCTCCTCCTCTCCTGACATCCTCTGTGCTGCTGGGGATCCTGCTCCTCCCTCCATGTAACTCTCAGCCTGTGATCTCCTCCTCTCCTGACATCCTCTGTGCTGCTGGGGATCCTGCTCCTCTCTCCGTGTAACTCTCAGCCTGTGATCTGCTCCTCTCCTGACATCCTCTGTGCTGCTGGAGATCCTGCTCCTCCCTCCATGTAACTCTCAGCCTGTGATCTCCTCCTCCCCTGACATCCTCTGTGCTGCTGGGGATCCTCCTCCTCCCTCCATGTAACTCTCAGCCTGTGATCTCCTCCTCTCCTGACATCCTCTGTGCTGCTGGGGATCCTGCTCCTCCCTCCATGTAACTCTCAGCCTGTGATCTCCTCCTCTCCTGACATCCTCTGTGCTGCTGGGGATCCTGCTCCTCTCTCCATGTAACTCTCAGCCTGTGATCTCCTTCTCTCCTGACATCCTCTGTGCTGCTGGGGATCCTGCTCCTCCCTCCATGTAACTCTCAGCCTGTGATCTCCTCCTCTCCTGACATCCTCTGTGCTGCTGGGGATCCTGCTCCTCCCTCCATGTAACTCTCAGCCTGTGATCTCCTCCTCTCCTGACATCCTCTGTGCTGCTGGAGATCCTGCTCCCCCCTCCATGTAACTCTCAGCCTGTGATCTCCTCCTCTCCTGACATCCTCTGTGCTGCTGGGGATCCTCCTCCTCCCTCCATGTAACTCTCATCCTGTGATCTCCTCCTCTCCTGACATCCTCTGTGCTGCTGGGGATCCTGCTCCTCCCTCCATGTAACTCTCAGCCTGTGATCTCCTCCTCTGCTGACATCCTCTGTGCTGCTGGGGATCCTGCTCCTCCCTCCATGTAACTCTCAGCCTGTGATCTCCTCCTCTCCTGACATCCTCTGTGCTGCTGGGGATCCTCCTCCTCCCTCCATGTAACTCTCATCCTGTGATCTCCTCCTCTCCTGACATCCTCTGTGCTGCTGGGGATCCTGCTCCTCCCTCCATGTAACTCTCAGCCTGTGATCTCCTCCTCTCCTGACATCCTCTGTGCTGCTGGGGATCCTGCTCCTCCCTCCATGTAACTCTCAGCCTGTGATCTCCTCCTCTCCTGACATCCTCTGTGCTGCTGGGGATCCTGCTCCTCCCTCCATGTAACTCTCAGCCTGTGATCTCCTCCTCTCCTGACATCCTCTGTGCTGCTGGGGATCCTGCTCCTCTCTCCGTGTAACTCTCAGCCTGTGATCTCCTCCTCTCCTGACATCCTCTGTGCTGCTGGGGATCCTGCTCCTCCCACCATGTAACTCTCAGCCTGTGATCTCCTCCTCTCCTGACATCCTCTGTGCTGCTGGGGATCCCGCTCCTCCCTCCATGTAACTCTCAGCCTGTGATCTGCTCCTCTCCTGACATCCTCTGTGCTGCTGGGGATCCTGCTCCTCCCTCCATGTAACTATCAGCCTGTGATCTCCTCCTCTCCTGACATCCTCTGTGCTGCTGGGGATCCTGCTCCTCTCTCCATGTAACTCTCAGCCTATGATCTCCTCCTCTCCTGACATCCTCTGTGCTGCTGGAGATCCTGCTCCTCCCTCCATGTAACTCTCACCCTGTGATCTCCTCCTCTCCTGACATCCTCTGTGCTGCTGGGGATCCTGCTCCTCCCTCCATGTAACTCTCAGCCTGTGATCTCCTCCTCTCCTGACATCCTCTGTGCTGCTGGAGATCCTGCTCCTCTCTCCATGTAACTCTCAGCCTGTGATCTCCTCCTCTCCTGACATCCTCTGTGCTGCTGGGGATCCCGCTCCTCCCTCCATGTAACTCTCAGCCTGTGATCTGCTCCTCTCCTGACATCCTCTGTGCTGCTTTACTCATGCCTTCAGATGACCTATGAACCTGCCTGCCTACAGGTCGTGCTGGGATCACTTACTTCCCGCTAGGCTTTGTGTAACTCGCTGTTATCAGCCGCTGTCATGGCCGCCGGGGTGGGGGGCCTCCTTGCATCCTCTCATCTCCCCCTTCTATTTTGTCTCCTGGGAACGATCTTCTGACAAAATAGCGACTTCTCCCCGATGGTGACTGCGCAGGTGATGTGTCCGCCTGATGCATACGCCGGCTGCGCCTGATGCATACGCGGCATATATACTCTCCACGCTGCGCGGATGTAATGGTGGAGTATATATGGTCACCAGACATCGCATGTGATGCTGAATACTGGACACGGGGTGTGTGCATGCCTCGCGCCTCACCGTGTGGATAAGCAGGACCATATCCAGGGGACGTGCCGCCACCGCTGCTGATCAGGTTGATAGTTGTCATCCTGGATATGACACTGACTTTACTGTGTAACTTCATAAAGCCTATAGGGGGCGCTCTGGTGTAGTAAATTACATACAGCCAAAGATCATGCATCCACTCATGCATACAGCCGCTCATACCTACAGCCAGACATCATACAGCCGCTCATACCTACAGCCAGGCATCATACAGCTGCTCATACATACAGCCAGACATCATACACCCTATCATACATACATCCAGATATCATACAGCCGCTCATACCTACAGCCAGACATCATACAGCTGCTCATACATACAGCCAGACATCATACACCCTATCATACATACATCCAGATATCATACAGCCGCTCATACCTACAGCCAGACATCATACAGCCGCTCATACATACAGCCTGACATCATACAGCCGCTCATACATACAGCTGCTCGTACATACAGCCAGACATCATACAGCCGCTCATACATACAGCCAGACATCATACACCCTATCATACATACATCCAGATATCATACAGCCGCTCATACCTACAGCCAGACATCATACAGCCGCTCATACATACAGCCTGACATCATACAGCCGCTCATACATACAGCTGCTCATACATACAGCCAGACATCATACAGCCGCTCATACCTACAGCCAGACATCATACAGCCGCTCATACCTACAGCCAGACATCATACAGCCGCTCATACCTACAGCCAGGCATCATACAGCCGCTCATACATACAGCCAGACATCATACACCCTATCATACATACATCCAGATATCATACAGCCGCTCATACCTACAGCCAGACATCATACAGCTGCTCATACATACAGCCAGACATCATACACCCTATCATACATACATCCAGATATCATACAGCCGCTCATACCTACAGCCAGACATCATACAGCCGCTCATACATACAGCCTGACATCATACAGCCGCTCATACCTACAGCCAGACATCATACAGCCGCTCATACATACAGCCTGACATCATACAGCCGCTCATACATACAGCTGCTCGTACATACAGCCAGACATCATACAGCCGCTCATACATACAGCCAGACATCATACACCCTATCATACATACATCCAGATATCATACAGCCGCTCATACCTACAGCCAGACATCATACAGCCGCTCATACATACAGCCTGACATCATACAGCCGCTCATACATACAGCCAGACATCATACAGCCGCTCATACATACAGCCTGACATCATACAGCCGCTCATACCTACAGCCAGACATCATACAGCCGCTCATACCTACAGCCAGACATCATACAGCCGCTCATAATTACATCCAGATATCATACAGCCGCTCATAATTACATCCAGATATCATACAGCCGCTCATACCTACAGCCAGACATCATACAGCCGCTCATACATACAGCCTGACATCATACAGCCGCTCATACCTACAGCCTGACATCATACAGCCGCTCATACATACAGCCTGACATCATACAGCCGCTCATACATACAGCTGCTCATACATACAGCCAGACATCATACAGCCGCTCATACCTACAGCCAGACGTCCTACAGCCAGATATCAATCAACCTCTCATACATACAGCCAGACATCATACAGCCGCTGATACCTACAGCCAGATATCATACAGCCGCTCATACCTACAGCCAGATATCATACAGCCGCTCATACCTACAGCCAGATATCATACAGCTGCTCATACATACAGCCTGACATCATACAGCCGCTCATACCTACAGCCAGACATCATACAGCCGCTCATACATACAGCCAGACATCATACACCCTATCATACATACATCCAGATATCATACAGCTGCTCATACCTACAGCCAGATATCATACAGCCGCTCATACATACAGCCAGACATCATACAGCCGCTCATACCTACAGCCAGATATCATACAGCCGCTCATACATACAGCCAGACATCATACAGCCGCTCATACATACAGCCTGACATCATACAGCCGCTCATACAAACAGCTGCTCATACAAACAGCCAGACATCATACAGAAGCTCATACCTACAGCCAGACATCATACAGCCGCTAATACCTACAGCAAGATATCATACTGCCTCTCATACCTACAGCCAGATATCATACAGCCGCTCATACATACTGCCAGACATCATACAGAAGCTCATACCTACAGCCAGACGTCATACAGCCGCTCATACCTACAGCCAGACGTCATACAGCCGCTTTTACCTACAGCCAGACGTCATACAGCCGCTCATACATACAGCCAGACATCATACACCCTCTTATACATACAGCCTGACATCATACAGCCGCTCATACCTACAGCCAGACATCATACAGCCGCTCATACCTACAGCCAGACATCATACAGCCGCTCATACATACAGCCAGATATCATACAGCCGCTCATGCCTACAGCCAGATATCATACAGCCGCTCATACATACAGCCAGACATCATACAGCCGCTCATACCTACAGCCATATATCATACAGATGCTCATACCTACAGCCAGATATCATACAGCCGCTCATACCTACAGCCAGATATCATACAGCCGCTCATACCTACAGCCAGATATCATACAGCCGCTCATACCTACAGCCAGATATCATACAGCCGCTCATACCTACAGCCAGACATCATACAGCCGCTCATACCTACAGCCATATATCATACAGATGCTCATACCTACAGCCAGACATCATACAGCCGCTCATACCTACAGCCAGACATCATACAGCCGCTCATACCTACAGCCATATATCATACAGATGCTCATACCTACAGCCAGATATCATACAGCCGCTCATACCTACAGCCAGATATCATACAGCCGCTCATACATACAGCCAGACATCATACACCCTCTTATACATACAGCCTGACATCATACAGCCGCTCATACCTACAGCCAGACATCATACAGCCGCTCATACCTACAGCCAGACATCATACAGCCGCTCATACCTACAGCCAGACATCATACAGCCGCTCATACCTACAGCCAGACATCATACAGCCGCTCATACATACAGCCAGATATCATACAGCCGCTCATGCCTACAGCCAGATATCATACAGCCGCTCATACATACAGCCAGACATCATACAGCCGCTCATACCTACAGCCATATATCATACAGATGCTCATACCTACAGCCAGATATCATACAGCCGCTCATACCTACAGCCAGATATCATACAGCCGCTCATACCTACAGCCAGATATCATACAGCCGCTCATACCTACAGCCAGATATCATACAGCCGCTCATACCTACAGCCAGACATCATACAGCCGCTCATACCTACAGCCATATATCATACAGATGCTCATACCTACAGCCAGACATCATACAGCCGCTCATACCTACAGCCAGACATCATACAGCCGCTCATACCTACAGCCATATATCATACAGATGCTCATACCTACAGCCAGATATCATACAGCCGCTCATACCTACAGCCAGATATCATACAGCCGCTCATACCTACAGCCAGATATCATACAGCCGCTCATACCTACAGCCAGACATCATACAGCCTCTCATACCTACAGCCATATATCATACAGATGCTCATACCTACAGCCAGATATCATACAGCCGCTCATACCTACAGCCAGATATCATACAGCCGCTCCTCATACCTACAGCCAGATATCATACAGCCGCTCATACATACAGCCAGACATCATACAGCCGCTCATACATACAGCCAGATATCATACAGCCAGACATCATACAGCCGCTCATACATACAGCCAGACATCATACAGCCGCTCATACCTACAGCCAGACATCATACAACCGCTCATACCTACAGCCATATATCATACAGCCGCTCATACATACAGCCAGATATCATACAGCCGCTCATACCTACAGCCAGACATCATACAGCCGCTCATACCTACAGCCAGATATCATACAGCCGCTCATACCTACAGCCAGACATCATACAGCCGCTCATACATACAGCCAGATATCATACAGCTGCTCATACATACAGCCAGACATCATACAGAAGCTCATACCTACAGCCAGATATCATACAGCAGCTCATACCTACAGCCAGATATCATACAGAAGCTCATACCTACAGCCAGACATCATACAGCCGCTCATACATACTGCCAGATATCATACAGCCGCTCATACCTACAGCCATATATCATACAGCCGCTCATACCTACAGCCAGATATCATACAGCCGCTCATACCTACAGCCAGATATCATACAGCCGCTCATACCTACAGCCAGATATCATACAGCCGCTCATACCTACAGCCAGATATCATACAGCCGCTCATACCTACAGCCAGATATCATACAGCCGCTCATACCTACAGCCAGATATCATACAGCAGCTCATACATACAGCCAGACATCATACAGCCGCTCATACCTACAGCCAGATATCATACATCCGCTCATACATACAGCCAGACATCATACAGCCGCTCATACATACAGCCAGACATCATACAGCCGCTCATACATACAGCCTGACATCATACAGCCGCTCATACATACAGCCAGACATCATACAGCCGCTCATACATACAGCCTGACATCATACAGCCGCTCATACATACAGCCAGACATCATACAGCTGCTCATACATACAGCCAGACATCATACAGCCGCTCATACATACAGCCAGACATCATACAGCCGCTCATACATACAGCCAGACATCATACAGCCGCTCATACATACAGCCAGACATCATACAGCCGCTCATACATACAGCCTGACATCATACAGCCGCTCATACATACAGCCTGACATCATACAGCCGCTCATACATACAGCTGCTCATACATACAGCCAGACATCATACAGCTGCTCATACCTACAGCCTGACCTCATACAGCTGCTCATACCTACAGCCAGATATCATGCAGCCGCTCATACGTACAGCCAGATATCATACAGCCCTCATACATACAGCCAGACATCATACAGAAGCTCATACCTACAGCCAGACGTCATACAGCCGCTCATACCTACAGCCAGACGTCATACAGCCGCTCATACCTACAACCAGACGTCATACAGCCGCTCATACATACAGCCAGACATCATACACCCTCTTATACATACAGCCAGACATCATACAGCCGCTCATACCTACAGCCAGACATCATACAGCCGCTCATACATACAGCCAGATATCATACAGCCGCTCATGCCTACAGCCAGATATCATACAGCCGCTCATACATACTGCCAGACATCATACAGAAGCTCATACCTACAGCCAGACGTCATACAGCCGCTCATACCTACAGCCAGACGTCATACAGCCGCTCATACCTACAGCCAGACGTCATACAGCCGCTTTTACCTACAGCCAGACGTCATGCAGCCGCTCATACATACAGCCAGACATCATACACCCTCTTATACATACAGCCTGACATCATACAGCCGCTCATACCTACAGCCAGACATCATACAGCCGCTCATACCTACAGCCAGACATCATACAGCCGCTCATACATACAGCCAGATATCATACAGCCGCTCATGCCTACAGCCAGATATCATACAGCCGCTCATACATACAGCCAGACATCATACAGCCGCTCATACCTACAGCCATATATCATACAGATGCTCATACCTACAGCCAGATATCATACAGCCGCTCATACCTACAGCCAGATATCACACAGCCGCTCATACCTACAGCCAGATATCATACAGCCGCTCATACCTACAGCCAGATATCATACAGCCGCTCATACCTACAGCCATATATCATACAGCCGCTCATACCTACAGCCATATATCATACAGATGCTCATACCTACAGCCAGACATCATACAGCCGCTCATACCTACAGCCAGACATCATACAGCCGCTCATACCTACAGCCATATATCATACAGATGCTCATACCTACAGCCAGATATCATACAGCCGCTCATACCTACAGCCAGATATCATACAGCCGCTCATACATACAGCCAGACATCATACACCCTCTTATACATACAGCCTGACATCATACAGCCGCTCATACCTACAGCCAGACATCATACAGCCGCTCATACCTACAGCCAGACATCATACAGCCGCTCATACATACAGCCAGATATCATACAGCCGCTCATGCCTACAGCCAGATATCATACAGCCGCTCATACATACAGCCAGACATCATACAGCCGCTCATACCTACAGCCATATATCATACAGATGCTCATACCTACAGCCAGATATCATACAGCCGCTCATACCTACAGCCAGATATCATACAGCCGCTCATACCTACAGCCAGATATCATACAGCCGCTCATACCTACAGCCAGATATCATACAGCCGCTCATACCTACAGCCAGACATCATACAGCCGCTCATACCTACAGCCATATATCATACAGATGCTCATACCTACAGCCAGACATCATACAGCCGCTCATACCTACAGCCAGACATCATACAGCCGCTCATACCTACAGCCATATATCATACAGATGCTCATACCTACAGCCAGATATCATACAGCCGCTCATACCTACAGCCAGATATCATACAGCCGCTCATACCTACAGCCAGATATCATACAGCCGCTCATACCTACAGCCAGACATCATACAGCCTCTCATACCTACAGCCATATATCATACAGATGCTCATACCTACAGCCAGATATCATACAGCCGCTCATACCTACAGCCAGATATCATACAGCCGCTCCTCATACCTACAGCCAGATATCATACAGCCGCTCATACATACAGCCAGACATCATACAGCCGCTCATACATACAGCCAGATATCATACAGCCAGACATCATACAGCCGCTCATACATACAGCCAGACATCATACAGCCGCTCATACCTACAGCCAGACATCATACAACCGCTCATACCTACAGCCATATATCATACAGCCGCTCATACATACAGCCAGATATCATACAGCCGCTCATACCTACAGCCAGACATCATACAGCCGCTCATACCTACAGCCAGATATCATACAGCCGCTCATACCTACAGCCAGACATCATACAGCCGCTCATACATACAGCCAGATATCATACAGCTGCTCATACATACAGCCAGACATCATACAGAAGCTCATACCTACAGCCAGATATCATACAGCAGCTCATACCTACAGCCAGATATCATACAGAAGCTCATACCTACAGCCAGACATCATACAGCCGCTCATACATACTGCCAGATATCATACAGCCGCTCATACCTACAGCCATATATCATACAGCCGCTCATACCTACAGCCAGATATCATACAGCCGCTCATACCTACAGCCAGATATCATACAGCCGCTCATACCTACAGCCAGATATCATACAGCCGCTCATACCTACAGCCAGATATCATACAGCCGCTCATACCTACAGCCAGATATCATACAGCCGCTCATACCTACAGCCAGATATCATACAGCAGCTCATACATACAGCCAGACATCATACAGCCGCTCATACCTACAGCCAGATATCATACATCCGCTCATACATACAGCCAGACATCATACAGCCGCTCATACATACAGCCAGACATCATACAGCCGCTCATACATACAGCCTGACATCATACAGCCGCTCATACATACAGCCAGACATCATACAGCCGCTCATACATACAGCCTGACATCATACAGCCGCTCATACATACAGCCAGACATCATACAGCTGCTCATACATACAGCCAGACATCATACAGCCGCTCATACATACAGCCAGACATCATACAGCCGCTCATACATACAGCCAGACATCATACAGCCGCTCATACATACAGCCAGACATCATACAGCCGCTCATACATACAGCCTGACATCATACAGCCGCTCATACATACAGCTGCTCATACATACAGCCAGACATCATACAGCTGCTCATACCTACAGCCTGACCTCATACAGCTGCTCATACCTACAGCCAGATATCATGCAGCCGCTCATACGTACAGCCAGATATCATACAGCCCTCATACATACAGCCAGACATCATACAGAAGCTCATACCTACAGCCAGACGTCATACAGCCGCTCATACCTACAGCCAGACGTCATACAGCCGCTCATACCTACAACCAGACGTCATACAGCCGCTCATACATACAGCCAGACATCATACACCCTCTTATACATACAGCCAGACATCATACAGCCGCTCATACCTACAGCCAGACATCATACAGCCGCTCATACATACAGCCAGATATCATACAGCCGCTCATGCCTACAGCCAGATATCATACAGCCGCTCATACATACAGCCAGATATCATACAGCCGCTCATACATACAGCCAGATATCATACAGCTGCTCATACATACAGCCAGACATCATACAGAAGCTCATACCTACAGCCAGATATCATACAGCCTCTCATACCTACAGCCATATATCATACAGACGCTCATACCTACAGCCAGATATCATACAGCCGCTCATACCTACAGCCAGATATCATACAGCCGCTCCTCATACCTACAGCCAGATATCATACAGCCGCTCATACATACAGCCAGACATCATACAGCCGCTCATACATACAGCCAGATATCATACAGCCGCTCATTCATACAGCCAGACATCATACAGCCGCTCATACATACAGCCAGACATCGACATCATACAGCCGCTCATACCTACAGCCAGACATCATACAACCGCTCATACCTACAGCCATATATCATACAGCCGCTCATACATACAGCCAGATATCATACAGCCGCTCATACCTACAGCCAGACATCATACAGCCGCTCATACATACAGCCAGATATCATACAGCTGCTCATACATACAGCCAGACATCATACAGAAGCTCATACCTACAGCCAGATATCATACAGAAGCTCATACCTACAGCCAGACATCATACAGCCGCTCATACATACTGCCAGATATCATACAGCCGCTCATACATACTGCCAGATATCATACAGCCGCTCATACCTAGAGCCAGATATCATACAGCCGCTCATACCTACCGCCATATATCATACAGCCGCTCATACCTACAGCCAGATATCAAACAGCCGCTCATACCTACCGCCATATATCATACAGCCGCTCATATCTACAGCCAGACATCATACAGCCGCTCATAACTACAGCCAGACATCATACAGCCGCTCATACATACAGCCGCTCATACATACAGCCAGACATCATACAGCCGCTCATACCTACAGCCAGACATCATACAACCGCTCATACCTACAGCCAGACATCATACAGCCGCTCATACCTACAGCCAGACATCATACAGCCGCTCATACCTACAGCCAGACATCATACAGCCGCTCATACCTACAGCCAGACATCATACAGCCGCTCATACCTACAGCCAGACATCATACAGCCGCTCATACATACAGCCAGACATCATACAGCCACTGATACCTACAGCCAGATATCATGCAGCCGCTGATACCTACAGCCAGATATCATACAGCCGCTCATACCTACAGCCAGATATCATACAGCCGCTCATACCTACAGCCAGATATCATACAGCCGCTCATACCTACAGCCAGATATCATACAGCCGCTCATACATACAGCCAGACATCATACAGCCGCTCATACATACAGCCAGACATCATACAGCCGCTCATACATACAGCCAGACATCATACAGCTGCTCATACATACAGCCAGACATCATACAGCCGCTACTCATACCTACAGCCAGACATCATACAGTCGCTCATACCTACAGCCAGATATCATACAGCCGCTCATACATACAGCCAGACATCATACAGCCGCTCATACCTACAGCCAGACATCATACAGCCGCTCATACCTACAGCCAGATATCATTGAGCCGCTCATACATACAGCCGCTCATACATACAGCCGCTCATACCTACAGCCAGATATCATACAGCCGCTCATACATACAGCCAGATATCATACAGCCGCTCATACATACAGCCAGACATCATACAGCCGCTCATACATACAGGTGTTCATCATACATCTGCTCATACCTACAGCCAGACATCATACACCCTATCATACATACAGGCGTACATCATACACGCTATCATACATACAGGCGTCCATCATACATCTGCTCATACCTACAGCCAGATATCATACAGCCGCTCATACATACAGCCTGATATCATACAGCCGCTCATACCTACAGCCAGACATCATACAGCCGCTCATACATACAGCCAGATATCATACAGCCGCTCATACATACAGCCAGACATCATACAGCCGCTACTCATACCTACAGCCAGACATCATACAGTCGCTCATACATACAGCCAGATATCATACAGCCGCTCATACATACAGCCAGATATCATACAGCTGCTCATACATACAGCCTGACATCATACAGCCGCTCATACATACAGCCAGACATCATACAGCCGCTCATACATGCAGCCATATATCATACAGCCGCTTATACATACAGCCAGACATCATACAGCCGCTCATACATACAGCCAGACATCATACAGTCGCTCATACATACAGCCAGATATCAGACAGCCGCTCATACCTACAGCCAGACATCATACAGCCGCTCTTACCTACAGCCAGACATCATACAGCCGCTCATACCTACAGCCAGATATCATACAGCCGCTCATACCTGCAGCCAGACATCATACAGCCGCTCATACCTACAGCCAGACATCATACAGCCGCTCATACCTACAGCCATACATCATACAGCTGCTCATACATACAGCCAGATATCATATAGCCGCTCATACATACAGCCAGATATCATATAGCCTTTCATACATACAGCCAGACATCATACAGCTGCTCATACATACATCCAGACATCATCCAGACGCTCATACCTACAGCCTGACATCATACAGCCGCTCATACCTACAGCCAGACATCATACACCCTATCATACATACAGGCGTACATCATACACCCTATCATACATACAGGCGTCCATCATACATCTGCTCATACCTACAGCCAGATATCATACAGCCGCTCATACCTACAGCCTGATATCATACAGCCGCTCATACATACAGCCAGATATCATACAGCCGCTCATACATAAAGCAAGACATCATACAGCCGCTCATACCTACAGCCAGACATCATACAGCCGCTACTCATACCTACAGCCAGACATCATACAGCCGCTACTCATACCTACAGCCAGATATCATACAGCCGCTCATACATACAGCCAGATATCATACAGCCGCTCATACATACAGCCAGACATCATACAGCCGCTCATACATGCAGCCAGACATCATACAGCCGCTCATACATACAGCCAGACATCATACAGCCGCTCATACATACAGCCAGACATCATACAGTCGCTCATACATACAGCCAGATATCAGACAGCCGCTCATACCTACAGCCAGACATCAGACAGCCGCTCATACCTACAGCCAGACATCATACAGCCGCTCATACCTACAGCCAGACATCATACAGCCGCTCTTACATACAGCCAGACATCATACAGCCGCTCATACCTACAGCCAGACATCATACAGCCGCTCATACCTACAGCCAGACATCATACAGCCGCTCATACCTACAGCCAGACATCATACAGCCGCTCATACCTACAGCCAGACATCATACAGCCGCTCATACCTACAGCCAGACATCATACAGCCGCTCATACCTACAGCCAGACATCATACAGCCGCTCATACATACAGCCTGATATCATACAGCCGCTCATACATACAGCCAGACATCATACAGCCGCTCATACATACAGCCAGACATCATACAGCCGCTCATACATACAGCCAGACATCATACAGCCGCTCATACATACAGCCAGACATCATACAGCCGCTCATACATACAGCCAGACATCATACAGCCGCTCATACCTACAGCCAGACATCATACAGCCGCTCATACCTACAGCCAGATATCATACAGCTGCTCATACCTACAGCCAGTTATCATACAGCCGCTCATACCTACAGCCAGATATCATACAGAAGCTCATACCTACAGCCAGACATCATACAGCCGCTCATACCTACAGCCAGACATCATACAGCCGCTCATACCTAGAGCCATATATCATACAGCCGCTCATACCTACCGCCATATATCATACAGCCGCTCATACCTACAGCCAGATATCATACAGCCGCTCATACCTACAGCCAGATATCATACAGCCGCTCATACCTACAGCCAGATATCATACAGCCGCTCATACCTACAGCCAGATATCATACAGCCGCTCATACCTACAGCCAGATATCAAACAGCCGCTCATAACTACAGCCAGATATCATACAGCCGCTCATACCTACAGCCAGATATCATACAGCCGCTCATACCTACCGCCATATATCATACAGCCGCTCATATCTACAGCCAGACATCATACAGCCGCTCATAACTACAGCCAGACATCATACAGCCGCTCATACATACAGCCGCTCATACCTACAGCCAGACATCATACAGCCGCTCATACCTACAGCCAGACATCATACAACCGCTCATACCTACAGCCAGACATCATACAGCCGCCCATACCTACAGCCAGACATCATACAGCCGCTCATACCTACAGCCAGACATCATACAGCCGCTCATACCTACAGCCAGACATCATACATCCGCTCATACCTACAGCCAGACATCATACAGCCGCTCATACATACAGCCAGATATCATACAGCTGCTCATACATACAGCCAGACATCATACAGCCGCTGATACCTACAGCCAGATATCATGCAGCCGCTGATACCTACAGCCAGATATCATACAGCCTCTCATACCTACAGCCAGATATCATACAGCCGCTCATACCTACAGCCAGATATCATACAGCCGCTCATACATACAGCCAGACATCATACAGTCGCTCATACCTACAGCCAGATATCATACAGCCGCTCATACATACAGCCAGACATCATACAGCCGCTCATACCTACAGCCAGACATCATACAACCGCTCATACCTACAGCCATATATCATACAGCCGCTCATACCTACAGCCAGATATCATACAGCCGCTCATACCTACAGCCAGACATCATACAGCCGCTCATACCTACAGCCAGATATCATACAGCCGCTCATACCTACAGCCAGACATCATACAGCCGCTCATACATACAGCCAGATATCATACAGCTGCTCATACATACAGCCAGACATCATACAGAAGCTCATACCTACAGCCAGATATCATACAGCCGCTCATACCTACAGCCAGATATCATACAGAAGCTCATACCTACAGCCAGACATCATACAGCCGCTCATACATACTGCCAGATGTCATACAGCCGCTCATACCTACAGCCATATATCATACAGCCGCTCATACCTACAGCCAGATATCATACAGCCGCTCATACCTACAGCCAGATATCATACAGCCGCTCATACCTACAGCCAGATATCATACAGCCGCTCATACCTACAGCCAGATATCATACAGCCGCTCATACCTACAGCCAGATATCATACAGCAGCTCATACATACAGCCAGACATCATACAGCCGCTCATACCTACAGCCAGACTTCATACAGCCGCTCATACATACAGCCAGACATCATACAGCCGCTCATACATACAGCCAGACATCATACAGCCGCTCATACATACAGCCTGACATCATACAGCCGCTCATACATACAGCCTGACATCATACAGCCGCTCATACATACAGCCTGACATCATACAGCCGCTCATACATACAGCCAGACATCATACAGCCGCTCATACATACAGCCTGACATCATACAGCCGCTCATACATACAGCCTGACATCATACAGCCGCTCATACATACAGCCAAACATCATACAGCCGCTCATACATACAGCCAGACATCATACAGCCGCTCATACATACAGCCAGACATCATACAGCCGCTCATACATACAGCCAGACATCATACAGCCGCTCATACATACAGCCTGACATCATACAGCCGCTCATACATACAGCTGCTCATACATACAGCCAGACATCATACAGCTGCTCATACCTACAGCCTGACCTCATACAGCTGCTCATACCTACAGCCAGATATCATGCAGCCGCTCATACATACAGCCAGATATCATATAGCCGCTCATACATACAGCCAGACATCATACAGAAGCTCATACCTACAGCCAGACGTCATACAGCCGCTCATACCTACAGCCAGACGTCATACAGCCGCTCATACCTACAACCAGACGTCATACAGCCGCTCATACATACAGCCAGACATCATACACCCTCTTATACATACAGCCAGACATCATACAGCCGCTCATACCTACAGCCAGACATCATACAGCCGCTCATACATACAGCCAGATATCATACAGCCGCTCATGCCTACAGCCAGATATCATACAGCCGCTCATACATACAGCCAGACATCATACAGCCGCTCATACCTACAGCCAGACATCATACAGCCTCTCATACCTACAGCCATATATCATACAGACGCTCATACCTACAGCTAGATATCATACAGCCGCTCATACCTACAGCCAGATATCATACAGCCGCTCCTCATACCTACAGCCAGATATCATACAGCTGCTCATACATACAGCCAGACATCATACAGCCGCTCATACATACAGCCAGATATCATACAGCCAGACATCATACAGCCGCTCATACCTACAGCCAGACATCATACAGCCGCTCATACCTACAGCCAGACATCATACAACCGCTCATACCTACAGCCATATATCATACAGCCGCTCATACATACAGCCAGATATCATACAGCCGCTCATACCTACAGCCAGACATCATACAGCCGCTCATACATACAGCCAGATATCATACAGCCGCTCATACATACAGCCAGACATAATACAGAAGCTCATACCTACAGCCAGATATCATACAGCCGCTCATACCTACAGCCAGATATCATACAGAAGCTCATACCTACAGCCAGACATCATACAGCCGCTCATACATACTGCCAGATATCATACAGCCGCTCATACATACTGCCAGATATCATACAGCCGCTCATACATAGAGCCAGATATCATACAGCCGCTCATACCTACCGCCATATATCATACAGCCGCTCATACCTACAGCCAGATATCATACAGCCGCTCATACCTACAGCCAGATATCAAACAGCCGCTCATACCTACAGCCAGATATCATACAGCCGCTCATACCTACAGCCAGATATCATACAGCCGCTCATACCTACAGCCAGATATCATACAGCCGCTCATACCTACAGCCAGATATCATACAGCCGCTCATACCTACAGCCAGATATCATACAGCCGCTCATACCTACCGCCATATATCATACAGCCGCTCATATCTACAGCCAGACATCATACAGCCGCTCATAACTACAGCCAGACATCATACAGCCGCTCATACATACAGCCGCTCATACATACAGCCAGACATCATACAGCCGCTCATACCTACAGCCAGACATCATACAACCGCTCATACCTACAGCCAGACATCATACAGCTGCTCATACCTACAGCCAGACATCATACAGCCGCTCATACCTACAGCCAGACATCATACATCCGCTCATACCTACAGCCAGACATCATACAGCCGCTCATACCTACAGCCAGACATCATACAGCCGCTCATACATACAGCCAGACATCATACAGCCACTGATACCTACAGCCAGATATCATGCAGCCGCTGATACCTACAGCCAGATATCATACAGCCGCTCATACCTACAGCCAGATATCATGCAGCCGCTCATACCTACAGCCAGATATCATACAGCCGCTCATACCTACAGCCAGATATCATACAGCCGCTCATACATACAGCCAGACATCATACAGTCGCTCATACCTACAGCCAGATATCATACAGCCGCTCATACATACAGCCAGACAACATACAGCCACTCATACCTACAGCCAGACATCCTACAGCCGCTCATACCTACAGCCAGATATCATAGAGCCGCTCATACATACAGCCGCTCATACATAAAGCCGCTCATACCTACAGCCAGATATCATACAGCCGCTCATACATACAGCCAGATATCATACAGCCGCTCATACATACAGCCAGACATCATACAGCCGCTCATACATACAGGTGTTCATCATACATCTGCTCATACCTACAGCCAGACATCATACACCCTATCATACATACAGGCGTACATCATACACGCTATCATACATACAGGCATCCATCATACATCTGCTCATACCTACAGCCAGATATCATACAGCCGCTCATACATACAGCCTGATATCATACAGCCGCTCATACCTACAGCCAGACATCATACAGCCGCTCATACATACAGCCAGATATCATACAGCCGCTCATACATACAGCCAGACATCATACAGCCGCTACTCATACCTACAGCCAGACATCATACAGCCGCTCATACATACAGCCAGATATCATACAGCCGCTCATACAAACAGCCAGATATCATACAGCTGCTCATACATACAGCCTGACATCATACAGCCGCTCATACATACAGCCAGACATCATACAGCCGCTCATACATGCAGCCATATATCATACAGCCGCTCATACATACAGCCAGACATCATACAGCCGCTCATACATACAGCCAGACATCATACAGTCGCTCATACATACAGCCAGACATCAGACAGCCGCTCATACCTACAGCCAGACATCATACAGCCGCTCTTACCTACAGCCAGACATCATACAGCCGCTCATACCTACAGCCAGATATCATACAGCCGCTCATACCTGCAGCCAGACATCATACAGCCGCTCATACCTACAGCCAGACATCATACAGCCGCTCATACCTACAGCCATACATCATACAGCTGCTCATACATACAGCCAGATATCATATAGCCGCTCATACATACAGCCAGACATCATACAGCCGCTCATGCATACAGCCAGACATCATACAGCCGCTCATACATACAGCCAGATATCATATAGCCTTTCATACATACAGCCAGACATCATACAGCTGCTCATACATACATCCAGACATCATCCAGACGCTCATACCTACAGCCTGACATCATACAGCCGCTCATACCTACAGCCAGACATCATACACCCTATCATACATACAGGCGTACATCATACACCCTATCATACATACAGGCGTCCATCATACATCTGCTCATACCTACAGCCAGATATCATACAGCCGCTCATACCTACAGCCTGATATCATACAGCCGCTCATACATACAGCCAGATATCATACAGCCGCTCATACATAAAGCAAGAAATCATACAGCCGCTCATACCTACAGCCAGACATCATACAGCCGCTACTCATACCTACAGCCAGACATCATACAGCCGCTACTCATACCTACAGCCAGATATCATACAGCCGCTCATACATACAGCCAGATATCATACAGCCGCTCATACATACAGCCTGACATCATACAGCCGCTCATACATACAGCCAGACATCATACAGCCGCTCATACATACAGCCAGACATCATACAGCCGCTCATACATACAGCCAGACATCATACAGCCGCTCATACATACAGCCTGACATCATACAGCCGCTCATACATACAGCTGCTCATACATACAGCCAGACATCATACAGCTGCTCATACCTACAGCCTGACCTCATACAGCTGCTCATACCTACAGCCAGATATCATGCAGCCGCTCATACATACAGCCAGATATCATACAGCCGCTCATACATACAGCCAGACATCATACAGAAGCTCATACCTACAGCCAGACGTCATACAGCCGCTCATACCTACAGCCAGACGTCATACAGCCGCTCATACCTACAACCAGACGTCATACAGCCGCTCATACATACAGCCAGACATCATACACCCTCTTATACATACAGCCAGACATCATACAGCCGCTCATACCTACAGCCAGACATCATACAGCCGCTCATACCTACAGCCAGATATCATACAGCCGCTCATGCCTACAGCCAGATATCATACAGCCGCTCATACATACAGCCAGACATCATACAGCCGCTCATACCTACAGCCAGACATCATACAGCCTTTCATACCTACAGCCATATATCATACAGACGCTCATACCTACAGCTAGATATCATACAGCCGCTCATACCTACAGCCAGATATCATACAGCCGCTCCTCATACCTACAGCCAGATATCATACAGCCGCTCATACATACAGCCAGACATCATACAGCCGCTCATACATACAGCCAGATATCATACAGCCGCTCATTCATACAGCCAGACATCATACAGCCGCTCATACATACAGCCAGACATCATAAAGCCGCTCATACCTACAGCCAGACATCATACAACCGCTCATACCTACAGCCATATATCATACAGCCGCTCATACATACAGCCAGATATCATACAGCCGCTCATACCTACAGCCAGACATCATACAGCCGCTCATACATACAGCCAGATATCATACAGCCGCTCATACATACAGCCAGACATCATACAGAAGCTCATACCTACAGCCAGATATCATACAGCCGCTCATACCTACAGCCAGATATCATACAGCCGCTCATACCTACAGCCAGATATCATACAGAAGCTCATACCTACAGCCAGACATCATACAGCCGCTCATACATACTGCCAGATATCATACAGCCGCTCATACATACTGCCAGATATCATACAGCCGCTCATACATAGAGCCAGATATCATACAGCCGCTCATACCTACCGCCATATATCATACAGCCGCTCATACCTACAGCCAGATATCAAACAGCCGCTCATACCTACAGCCAGATATCATACAGCCGCTCATACCTACAGCCAGATATCATACAGCCGCTCATACCTACAGCCAGATATCATACAGCCGCTCATACCTACAGCCAGATATCATACAGCCGCTCATACCTACAGCCAGATATCATACAGCCGCTCATACCTACCGCCATATATCATACAGCCGCTCATATCTACAGCCAGACATCATACAGCCGCTCATAACTACAGCCAGACATCATACAGCCGCTCATACATACAGCCAGACATCATACAGCCGCTCATACCTACAGCCAGACATCATACAACCGCTCATACCTACAGCCAGACATCATACAGCCGCTCATACCTACAGCCAGACATCATACAGCCGCTCATACCTACAGCCAGACATCATACAGCCGCTCATACCTACAGCCAGACATCATACATCCGCTCATACCTACAGCCAGACATCATACAGCCGCTCATACCTACAGCCAGACATCATACAGCCGCTCATACCTACAGCCAGACATCATACAGCCACTGATACCTACAGCCAGATATCATGCAGCCGCTGATACCTACAGCCAGATATCATACAGCCGCTCATACCTACAGCCAGATATCATGCAGCCGCTCATACCTACAGCCAGATATCATACAGCCGCTCATACCTACAGCCAGATATCATACAGCCGCTCATACATACAGCCAGACATCATACAGTCGCTCATACCTACAGCCAGATATCATACAGCCGCTCATACATACAGCCAGACATCATACAGCCACTCATACCTACAGCCAGACATCATACAGCCGCTCATACCTACAGCCAGATATCATAGAGCCGCTCATACATACAGCCGCTCATACATAAAGCCGCTCATACCTACAGCCAGATATCATACAGCCGCTCATACATACAGCCAGATATCATACAGCCGCTCATACATACAGCCAGACATCATACAGCCGCTCATACATACAGGTGTTCATCATACATCTGCTCATACCTACAGCCAGACATCATACACCATATCATACATACAGGCGTACATCATACACGCTATCATACAAACAGGCGTCCATCATACATCTGCTCATACCTACAGCCAGATATCATACAGCCGCTCATACCTACAGCCTGATAACATACAGCCGCTCATACCTACAGCCAGACATCATACAGCCGCTCATACATACAGCCAGATATCATACAGCCGCTCATACATACACCCAGACATCATACAGCCGCTACTCATACCTACAGCCAGACATCATACAGCCGCTCATACATACAGCCAGATATCATACAGCCACTCATACATACAGCCAGATATCATACAGCTGCTCATACATACAGCCTGACATCATACAGCCGCTCATACATACAGCCAGACATCATACAGCCGCTCATACATGCAGCCATATATCATACAGCCGCTCATACATACAGCCAGACATCATACAGCCGCTCATACATACAGCCAGACATCAAACAGTCGCTCATACATACAGCCAGATATCAGACAGCCGCTCATACCTACAGCCAGACATCATACAGCCGCTCTTACCTACAGCCAGACATCATACAGCCGCTCATACCTACAGCCAGATATCATACAGCCGCTCATACCTGCAGCCAGACATCATACAGCCGCTCATACCTACAGCCAGACATCATACAGCCGCTCATACCTACAGCCATACATCATACAGCTGCTCATACATACAGCCAGATATCATACAGCTGCTCATACATACAGCCAGATATCATATAGCCGCTCATACATACAGCCAGACATCATACAGCCGCTCATACATACAGCCAGACATCATACAGCCGCTCATACATACAGCCAGATATCATATAGCCTTTCATACATACAGCCAGACATCATACAGCTGCTCATACATACATCCAGACATCATCCAGACGCTCATACCTACAGCCTGACATCATACAGCCGCTCATACCTACAGCCAGACATCATACACCCTATCATACATACAGGCGTACATCATACACCCTATCATACATACAGTCGTCCATCATACATCTGCTCATACCTACAGCCAGATATCATACAGCCGCTCATACCTACAGCCTGATATCATACAGCCGCTCATACATACAGCCAGATATCATACAGCCGCTCATACATAAAGCAAGAAATCATACAGCCGCTCATACCTACAGCCAGACATCATACAGCCGCTACTCATACCTACAGCCAGACATCATACAGCCGCTACTCATACCTACAGCCAGATATCATACAGCCGCTCATACATACAGCCTGACATCATACAGCCGCTCATACATACAGCCAGACATCATACAGCCGCTCATACATGCAGCCAGATATCATACAGCCGCTCATACATACAGCCAGACATCATACAGCCGCTCATACATACAGCCAGACATCATACAGCCGCTCATACATACAGCCAGACATCATACAGCCGCTCATACCTACAGCCAGACATCATACAGACGCTCATTCCTACAGCCAGACATCATACAGCCGCTCATACCTACAGCCAGACATCATACAGCCGCTCATACCTACAGCCAGACATCATACAGCCGCTCATACCTACAGCCAGACATCATACAGACGCTCATACCTACAGCCGCTCATACATACAGCCAGATATCATAAAGCCGCTCATACCTACAGCCAGATATCATACAGCCGCTCATACCTACAGCCAGATGTCATACAGCCGCTCATACCTACAGCCAGACGTCATACAGCCGCTCATACATACAGCCAGACGTCATACAGCCGCTCATACATACAGCCAGATATCAGACAGCCGCTCATACCTACAGCCAGACATCATACAGCCGCTCTTACCTACAGCCAGACATCATACAGCCGCTCTTACCTACAGCCAGATATACAGCCGCTCATACCTGCAGCCAGACATCATACAGCCGCTCATACCTACAGCCAGACATCATACAGCCGCTCATACCTACAGCCATACATCATACAGCTGCTCATACATACAGCCAGATATCATATAGCCGCTCATACATACAGCCAGACATCATACAGCCGCTCATACATACAGCCAGATATCTTATAGCCTTTCATACATACAGCCAGACATCATACAGCTGCTCATACATACATCCAGACATCATACAGCCGCTCATACCTACAGCCAGACATCATACAGCCGCTCATACCTACAGCCAGACATCATACAGCCGCTCATACCTACAGCCAGACATCATACAGCCGCTCATACCTACAGCCAGACATCATACAGCCGCTCATACCTACAGCCAGACATCATACAGCCGCTCATACCTACAGCCAGACATCATACAGCCGCTCATACCTACAGCCAGACATCATACAGCCTCTCATACCTACAGCCAGACATCATACAGCCGCTCATACCTACAGCCTGATATCATACAGCCGCTCATACATACAGCCAGACATCATACAGCCGCTCATACATACAGCCAGACATCATACAGCCGCTCATACATACAGCCAGACATCATACAGCCGCTCATACCTACAGCCAGATATCATACAGCCTCTCATACCTACAGCCAGATATCATACAGCCGCTCATACCTACAGCCAGATATCATACAGCCGCTCATACATACAGCCAGACATCATACAGCCGCTCATACCTACAGCCAGACATCATACAGCCGCTCATACCTACAGCCATATACCATACAGCCGCTCATACATACAGCCAAATATCATACAGCCGCTCATACATACAGCCAGACATCATACAGCCGCTCATACATACAGCCAGACATCATACAGCCGCTCATACCTACAGCCAGACATCATACAGCCGCTCTTACCTACAGCCAGACATCATACAGCCGCTCATACCTACAGCCAGACATCATACAGACGCTCATACCTACAGCCAGACATCATACAGACGCTCATACCTACAGCCAGACATCATACAGCCGCTCATACATACAGCCAGACATGATACAGCCGCTCATACCTACAGCCAGACATCATACAGACGCTCATACCTACAGCCGCTCATACATACAGCCAGATATCATACAGCCGCTCACACCTACAGCCAGATATCATACAGCCGCTCATACCTACAGCCAGATATCATACAGCCGCTCATACCTACAGCCAGACGTCATACAGCCGCTCATACATAGAGCCAGACGTCATACAGCCGCTCATACATACAGCCAGACATCATACAGCCGCTCATACATACAGCCAGACATCATACAGCCGCTCATACATACAGCCAGACGTCATACAGCCGCTCATACATACAGCCAGATATCATACAGCCGCTCACACCTACAGCCAGATATCATACAGCCGCTCATACTTACAGCCAGATATCATACAGCCGCTCATACCTACAGCCAGACGTCATACAGCCGCTCATACCTACAGCCAGACGTCATACAGCCGCTCATACATACAGCCAGACATCATACAGCCGCTCATACATACAGCCAGACATCATACAGCCGCTCATACCTAAAGCCAGACATCATACATCCGCTCATACCTACAGCCAGACATCATACAGCCGCTCATACCTACAGCCAGACCTCATATAGCCGCTCATACATACAGCCAGACATCATACAGCCGCTCATAATATACAGCCAGACATCATACAACCGCTCATACATACAGCCAGACATCATACAGACGCTCATACCTACAGCCGCTCATACATACAGCCAGATATCATACAGCCGCTCACACCTACAGCCAGATATCATACAGCCGCTCATACCTACAGCCAGATATCATACAGCCGCTCATACCTACAGCCAGACGTCATACAGCCGCTCATACATACAGCCAGACGTCATACAGCCGCTCATACATACAGCCAGACATCATACAGCCGCTCATACCTACAGCCAGACATCATACATCCGCTCATACCTACAGCCAGACATCATACAGCCGCTCATACCTACAGCCAGATGTCATACAGCCGCTCGTACCTACAGCCAGATATCATTCAGCCGCTCGTACCTACAGCCAGACATCATACAGCCGCTCTTACATACAGTCAGATATCATACAGCCGCTCATACCTACAGCCAGACGTCATACAGCCGCTCATACATACAGCCAGACGTCATACAGCCGCTCATACATACAGCCAGACATCATACAGCCGCTCATACATACAGCCAGACATCATACAGCCGCTCATACCTACAGCCAGACATCATACATCCGCTCATACCTACAGCCAGACATCATACAGCCGCTCATACCTACAGCCAGATGTCATACAGCCGCTCGTACCTACAGCCAGATATCATTCAGCCGCTCGTACCTACAGCCAGACATCATACAGCCGCTCTTACATACAGTCAGATATCATACAGCCGCTCATACCTACAGCCAGATATCATACAGCCGCTCATACCTACAGCCAGATATCATTCAGCCGCTCATACCTACAGCCAGACATCATACAGCCGCTCATACCTACAGCCAGACATCATACAGCCGCTCTTGCATACAGTCAGATATCATACAGCCGCTCATACCTACAGTCAGATATCATACAGCCGCTCATACATACAGCCAGATATCATACAGCCGCTCATACATACAGCCAGATATCATACAGCCGCTCATACATACAGCCAGACATCATACAGCCGCTCATACATACAGCCAGACATCATACAGCCGCTCATACATACAGCCAGACATCATACAGACGCTCATACCTACAGCCAGACATCATACAGACGCTCATACTTACAGCCAGACATCATACAGCCGCTCATACATACAGCCAGACATCATACAGCCGCTCATACATACAGCCAGACATCATACAGCCGCTCATACATACAGCCAGACATCATACAGCCGCTCACACATACAGCCGCTCATACCTACAGCCAGATATCATACAGCTGCTCATACCTACAGCCAGACATCATACAGCTGCTCATACCTACAGCCAGATATCATTCAGCCGCTCATACCTACAGCCAGACATCATACAGCTACTCATACATACAGCCTGACATCATACAGCCGCTCATACCTACAGCCAGACATCATACAGCCGCTCATACCTACAGCCAGATATCATTCAGCCGCTCATACCTACAGCCAGATATCATACAGCCGCTCATACCTACAGCCAGATGTCATACAGCCGCTCGTACCTACAGCCAGATATCATTCAGCCGCTCGTACCTACAGCCAGACATCATACAGCCGCTCTTACATACAGTCAGATATCATACAGCCGCTCATACCTACAGCCAGATATCATACAGCCGCTCATACCTACAGCCAGATATCATTCAGCCGCTCATACCTACAGCCAGACATCATACAGCCGCTCATACCTACAGCCAGACATCATACAGCCGCTCTTGCATACAGTCAGATATCATACAGCCGCTCATACCTACAGTCAGATATCATACAGCCGCTCATACATACAGCCAGATATCATACAGCCGCTCATACATACAGCCAGATATCATACAGCCGCTCATACATACAGCCAGATATCATACAGCCGCTCATACATACAGCCAGACATCATACAGCCGCTCATACATACAGCCAGACATCATACAGACGCTCATACCTACAGCCAGACATCATACAGACGCTCATACTTACAGCCAGACATCATACAGCCGCTCATACATACAGCCAGACATCATACAGCCGCTCATACATACAGCCAGACATCATACAGCCGCTCATACATACAGCCAGACATCATACAGCCGCTCACACATACAGCCGCTCATACCTACAGCCAGATATCATACAGCTGCTCATACCTACAGCCAGACATCATACAGCTGCTCATACCTACAGCCAGATATCATTCAGCCGCTCATACCTACAGCCAGACATCATACAGCTACTCATACATTCAGCCTGACATCATACAGCCGCTCATACCTACAGCCAGATATCATTCAGCCGCTCATACCTACAGCCAGACATCATACAGCCGCTCATACCTACAGCCAGACATCATACAGCCGCTCTTGCATACAGTCAGATATCATACAGCCGCTCATACATACAGCCAGACGTTATACAGCCGCTCATACATACAGCCAGACGTCATACAGCCGCTCATACATACAGCCAGACATCATACAGCCGCTCATACATACAGCCAGACATCATACAGCCGCTCATACCTACAGCCAGACATCATACATCCGCTCATACCTACAGCCAGACATCATACAGCCGCTCATACCTACAGCCAGATGTCATACAGCCGCTCGTACCTACAGCCAGATATCATTCAGCCGCTCGTACCTACAGCCAGACATCATACAGCCGCTCTTACATACAGTCAGATATCATACAGCCGCTCATACCTACAGCCAGATATCATACAGCCGCTCATACCTACAGCCAGATATCATTCAGCCGCTCATACCTACAGCCAGACATCATACAGCCGCTCATACCTACAGCCAGACATCATACAGCCGCTCTTGCATACAGTCAGATATCATACAGCCGCTCATACCTACAGTCAGATATCATACAGCCGCTCATACATACAGCCAGATATCATACAGCCGCTCATACATACAGCCAGATATCATACAGCCGCTCATACATACAGCCAGACATCATACAGCCGCTCATACCTACAGCCAGACATCATACAGCCGCTCTTGCATACAGTCAGATATCATACAGCCGCTCATACATACAGCCAGACATCATACAGCCGCTCACACATACAGCCGCTCATACCTACAGCCAAATATCATACAGCTGCTCATACCTACAGCCAGACATCATACAGCTGCTCATACCTACAGCCAGATATCATTCAGCCGCTCATACCTACAGCCAGACATCATAGAGCTACTCATACATACAGCCGCTCATACATACAGCCAGATATCATACAGCCGCTCGTACCTACAGCCAGACATCATACAGCCGCTCATACCTACAGCCAGATATCATTCAGCCGCTCATACCTACAGCCAGATATCATACAGCCGCTCATACCTACAGCCAGACATCATACAGCCGCTCATACCTACAGCCAGACATCATACAGCCGCTCATACCTACAGCCAGACATCATACAGCCGCTCATACATGCAGTATCTTCCATAGCAGATCCCGTGCTGCAGTTCATTGAATCTATCACCAGAGGGGGTAAGTCCCCTCTTTATGGAGTCAGTGATTTCAGATGGTTTCTCTTCCTGTATGAAGGAGCCGCCATGATGATTATCCTCCCGCCGCCGTCATTATTAATGCTCCACAAATCTTCTCTTCTGTCTTCAGGCAAAAAAAACATCTAATTGAAGGAATTTTCCACCTTCAGACTCCATAGTTGATTGATTTGTGAGATCTCTGCAGGACGGCGGCTGATAGACGAGGCGCAGACCTGTATATAATGTATCCTGTATTATTACAGCCGGGGGGGCAGTGATAATTGACGCACACTGCACTGTTCTCACCATCAGTCTTCATATTTGGGGGCGCATTCATTATAGAGTTTGGGGGGCAGGATTTCCAGAGGTGACAGGTAAGGTTTGCTGTGTGCACTGTGTCACGCAGGTAGAGTTCTCCTTTAAGATGATCTCGGAGGAATAAAATCTAGATTCTCTCCCTATGGTTACAGGGCAAAAGGCCGGCGCAGGATAAGGTGCGTCCTAGCGATGGAAGTAAGATGGCTTGCATGCCTTCCAAATAACACGTCTGCTGTGACCCCCGACCCTTCTCTACGAGTGCTGCTGTGACCCTGAATGACCCCTTCCATACGAGTGCTGCTGTGACCCTGAATGACCCCTTCCATACGAGTGCTGCTGTGACCCTGAATGACCCCTTCCATACGAGTGCTGCTGTGACCCTGAATGACCCCTTCCATACGAGTGCTGCTGTGAACCTGAATGACCCCTTCCATATGAGTGCTGCTGTGACCCTCTGACCTTTTTTACTAGTGCTGCTGTGACCCTCGACCCTTTTTTACGAGTGCTGCTGTGACCCTCGGCCCTTTTTTACGAGTGCTGCTGTGACCCTCGGCCCTTTTTTACGAGTGCTGCTGTGACCCTCGGCCCTTTTTTACGAGTGCTGCTGTGACCCTCGGCCCTTTTTTTACGAGTGCTGCTGTGACCCTCGGCCCTTTTTTACGAGTGCTGCTGTGACCCTCGGCCCTTTTTTACGAGTGCTGCTGTGACCCTCGGTCCTTTTTACGAGTGCTGCTGTGACCCTCGGCCCTTTTTTACGAGTGCTGCTGTGACCCTCGGCCCTTTTTTACGAGTGCTGCTGTGACCCTCGGCCCTTTTTTACGAGTGCTGCTGTGACCCCTCGGCCCTTTTTTACGAGTGCTGCTGTGACCCTCGACCCTTTTTTACGAGTGCTGCTGTGACCCTCGACCCTTTTTTACGAGTGCTGCTGTGACCCTCGACCCTTTTTTACGAGTGCTGCTGTGACCCTCGACCCTTTTTTACGAGTGCTGCTGTGACCCTCGACCCTTTTTTACGAGTGCTGCTGTGACCCTCGACCCTTTTTTACGAGTGCTGCTGTGACCCTCGACCCTTTTTTACGAGTGCTGCTGTGACCCTCGACCCTTTTTTACGAGTCCTGCTGTGTACAGTTTTGGGCACCACATTTTAAAAAAGACATTGACAAACTGGAACAAGTTCAGAGAAGAGCGACCAGAATGGTGACTGGTCTGCAAACCATGTCCTATGAGGAACGGTTGCAGGATTTGGAAATGTTTAGTTTGCAAAAAAGAAGACTGAGAGGAGACTTAATAGCTGTCTACAAATATGTCAAGGGCTGTCACATTGTAGAAGGATCATCTTTATTCTCATTTGCACAAGGAAAGACTAGAAGCAATGGGATGAAACTAAATGGGAGGAGACACAGATTAGATATTAGAAAAAACTTTTTGACAGTTAGGGTGATTAATGAGTGGAACAGGCTGCCACGAGAGGTGGTGAGTTCCCCTTCAATGGACGTCTTCAAACAGAGGCTGGACAGACATCTGTCTGAGATGATCTAGTGAATCCTGCTTTGAGCAGGGGGTTGGACCAGATGACCCAGGAGGTCCCTTCCAACTCTATGATTCTATGATTCTATACCCTCGGCCCATTTTTTTTTTACAAGTGCTGCTGTGACCCTGAATGACCCTTTACTACGTGTGCTGCTGTGACCCCCGACCCTTCTGTAGGAGTGCTGCTGTGACCCCCGACCCTTCTGTACAAGTACTGCTGTGACCCTCGACCCATTTCTACGAGTGTTACTTGACTTTGAATGAACTTTCTCTACAAGTGCTGCTGTGAACCCCATTCCTTCTGTACGAGTGCTGCTGTGACTCCTGACCCTTCTCTACGAGTGCTGCTGTGACTCCTGACCCTTCTCTGAGTGCTGCTGTGACCCCCGACCCTTCTCTACGAGTGCTGCTGTGACCCCCGACCCTTCTGTATGTGTGCTGCTTTGACCCCCGACCCTTCTCTGCGAGTGCTGCTGTGACCCTGGACCCTTCTCTGCGAGTGCTGCTGTGACCCCGGACCCTTCTCTGCGAGTGCTGCTGTGACCCCGGACCCTTCTCTGCGAGTGCTGCTGTGACCCCCGACCCTTCTCTACGAGTGCTGCTGTGACCCCCGACCCTTCTCTACGAGTGCTGCTGTGACCCCCGACCCTTCTCTACGAGTTCTGCAGTGACCCTTTCCATACGAGTGCTGCTGTGACCCCCGACCCATTTCTACAAGTGTGACTGTGACCCTGAATGACTCTTCTGTACGACTGCTGCTGTGACCCCCTACCCTTCTGTACGAGTGCTGCTGTGACCCCCGACCCTTCTGTACGAGTGCTGCTGTGACCCCCGACCCTTCTCTACGAGTGCTGCTGTGACCCCCGACCCTTCTTTACGAGTGCTGCTGTGACCCCCGACCCTTCTCTACGAGTGCTGCTGTGACCCCCGACCCTTCTCTACGAGTGCTGCTGTGACCCCCCACCCTTCTCTACGAGTTTTGCTGTGACCCTGAATGACAGTTTCCATACAAGTGCTGCTGTGACCCCCCAACCCTTCTGTACGAGTGCTGCTGTGACTCCTGACCCTTCTCTACGAGTGCTGCTGTGACTCCTGACCCTTCTCTATGAGTGCTGCTGTGACCCCCGACCCTTCTCTACGAGTGCTGCTGTGACCCCCGACCCTTCTGTACGAGTGCTGCTTTGACCCCCGACCCTTCTGTACGAGTGCTGCTGTGACCCCGGACCCTTCTCTACGAGTGCTGCTGTGACCCCGGACCCTTCTCTGCGAGTGCTGCTGTGACCCCGGACCCTTCTCTGCGAGTGCTGCTGTGACCCCCGACCCTTCTCTGTGAGTGCTGCTGTGACCCCCGACCCTTCTCTACGAGTGCTGCTGTGACCCCCGACCCTTCTCTACGAGTGCTGCTGTGACCCCCGACCCTTCTCTACGAGTGCTGCTGTGACCCCCGACCCTTCTGTACGAGTGCTGCTTTGACCCCCGACCCTTCTGTACGAGTGCTGCTGTGACCCCGGACCCTTCTCTGCGAGTGCTGCTGTGACCCCGGACCCTTCTCTGCGAGTGCTGCTGTGACCCCGGACCCTTCTCTGCGAGTGCTGCTGTGACCCCGACCCTTCTCTACGAGTGCTGCTGTGACCCCCGACCCTTCTCTACGAGTTCTGCAGTGACCCTTTCCATACGAGTGCTGCTGTGACCCCCGACCCATTTCTACAAGTGTGACTGTGACCCTGAATGACTCTTCTGTACGACTGCTGCTGTGACCCCCTACCCTTCTGTAGAAGTGCTGCTGTGACCCCCGACCCTTCTGTACGAGTGCTGCTGTGACCCCCGACCTTTCTCTACGAGTGCTGCTGTGACCCCCGACCCTTCTTTACGAGTGCTGCTGTGACCCCCGACCCTTCTCTACGAGTGCTGCTGTGACCCCCGACCCTTCTCTACGAGTGCTGCTGTGACCCCCGACCCTTCTCTACGAGTGCTGCTGTGACCCCCGACCCTTCTCTACGAGTTTTGCTGTGACTCTGAATGACAGTTTCCATACAAGTGCTGCTGTGACCCCCCAACCCTTCTGTACGAGTGCTGCTGTGACTCCTGACCCTTCTCTACGAGTGCTGCTGTGACTCCTGACCCTTCTCTATGAGTGCTGCTGTGACCCCCGACCCTTCTCTACGAGTGCTGCTGTGACCCCCGACCCTTCTGTACGAGTGCTGCTTTGACCCCCGACCCTTCTGTACGAGTGCTGCTGTGACCCCGGACCCTTCTCTACGAGTGCTGCTGTGACCCCGGACCCTTCTCTGCGAGTGCTGCTGTGACCCCGGACCCTTCTCTGCGAGTGCTGCTGTGACCCCGGACCCTTCTCTGCGAGTGCTGCTGTGACCCCCGACCCTTCTCTACGAGTGCTGCTGTGACCCCCCCACCCTTCTCTACGAGTGCTGCTGTGACCCCCCACCCTTCTCTACGAGTGCTGCTGTGACCCCCGACCCTTCTCTACGAATTCTGCAGTGACCCTTTCCATGCGAGTGCTGCTGTGACCCCCGACCTATTTCTACAAGTGTGACTGTGACCCTGAATGACTCTTCTGTACGACTGCTGCTGTGACCCCCTACCCTTCTGTAGAAGTGCTGCTGTGACCCCCGACCCTTCTTTACGAGTGCTGCTGTGACCCTGAAATGACTCTTCTCTACGAGTTCTGCAGTGACCCTTTCCATACGAGTGCTGCTGTGACCCCCGACCCATTTCTACAAGTGTGACTGTGACCCTGAATGACTCTTCTGTATGACTGCTGCTGTGACCCCCTACCCTTCTGTAGAAGTGCTGCTGTGACCCCCGACCCTTCTTTACGAGTGCTGCTGTGACCCCGGACCCTTCTCTACGAGTGCTGCTGTGACCCCGGACCCTTCTCTGCGAGTGCTGCTGTGACCCCGGACCCTTCTCTGCGAGTGCTGCTGTGACCCCGGACCCTTCTCTGCGAGTGCTGCTGTGACCCCCGACCCTTCTCTACGAGTGCTGCTGTGACCCCCCCACCCTTCTCTACGAGTGCTGCTGTGACCCCCCACCCTTCTCTACGAGTGCTGCTGTGACCCCCGACCCTTCTCTACGAATTCTGCAGTGACCCTTTCCATGCGAGTGCTGCTGTGACCCCCGACCTATTTCTACAAGTGTGACTGTGACCCTGAATGACTCTTCTGTACGACTGCTGCTGTGACCCCCTACCCTTCTGTAGAAGTGCTGCTGTGACCCCCGACCCTTCTGTACGAGTGCTGCTGTGACCCCCGACCCTTCTCTACGAGTGCTGCTGTGACCCCCCGACCCTTCTTTACGAGTGCTGCTGTGACCCCTGACCCTTCTCTACGAGTGCTGCTGTGACCCCCGACCCTTCTCTACGAGTTTTGCTGTGACCCTGAATGACAGTTTCCATACAAGTGCTGCTGTGACCCTGAATGATCCTTCTCTACGAGTGCTGCTGTGACCCCCGACCCTACTCTACAAGTTTTGCTGTGACCCTGAATGACCATTTCCTTTCAGTGCTGCTGTGACCCCGACCCTTCTCTACGACTTTTGCTGTATCCCCCGACCCTTCTGTACGAGTTTTGCTGTGACCCTGAATGACCCTTTCCATACGAGAGCTGCTGTGACCCTCGGCCCTTTTTTTACGAGTGCTGCTGTGACCCTGAAATGACTCTTCTCTACGAGTTCTGCAGTGACCCTTTCCATACGAGTGCTGCTGTGACCCCCGACCCATTTCTACAAGTGTGACTGTGACCCTGAATGACTCTTCTGTATGACTGCTGCTGTGACCCCCTACCCTTCTGTAGAAGTGCTGCTGTGACCCCCGACCCTTCTGTACGAGTGCTGCTGTGACCCCCGACCTTTCTCTACGAGTGCTGCTGTGACCCCCGACCCTTCTTTACGAGTGCTGCTGTGACCCCCGACCCTTCTTTACGAGTGCTGCTGTGACCCCCGACCCTTCTCTACGAGTGCTGCTGTGACCCCCGACCCTTCTCTACGAGTGCTGCTGTGACCCCCGACCCTTCTCTACGAGTTTTGCTGTGACCCTGAATGACAGTTTCCATACAAGTGCTGCTGTGACCCCCCAACCCTTCTGTACGAGTGCTGATGTGACTCCTGACCCTTCTCTACGAGTGCTGCTGTGACTCCTGACCCTTCTCTATGAGTGCTGCTGTGACCCCCTACCCTTCTCTACGAGTGCTGCTGTGACCCCCGACCCTTCTGTACGAGTGCTGCTTTGACCCCCGACCCTTCTGTACGAGTGCTGCTGTGACCCCGGACCCTTCTCTACGAGTGCTGCTGTGACCCCGGACCCTTCTCTGCGAGTGCTGCTGTGACCCCGGACCCTTCTCTGCGAGTGCTGCTGTGACCCCCGACCCTTCTCTACGAGTGCTGCTGTGACCCCCCACCCTTCTCTATGAGTGCTGCTGTGACCCCCCACCCTTCTCTACGAGTGCTGCTGTGACCCCCGACCCTTCTGTACGAGTGCTGCTTTGACCCCCGACCCTTCTGTACGAGTGCTGCTGTGACCCCGGACCCTTCTCTACGAGTGCTGCTGTGACCCCGGACCCTTCTCTGCGAGTGCTGCTGTGACCCCGGACCCTTCTCTGCGAGTGCTGCTGTGACCCCCGACCCTTCTCTACGAGTGCTGCTGTGACCCCCCACCCTTCTCTATGAGTGCTGCTGTGACCCCCGACCCTTCTCTACGAGTTCTGCAGTGACCCTTTCCATACGAGTGCTGCTGTGACCCCGACCCATTTCTACAAGTGTGACTGTGACCCTGAATGACTCTTCTGTACGACTGCTGCTGTGACCCCCTACCCTTCTGTAGAAGTGCTGCTGTGACCCCCGACCCTTCTGTACGAGTGCTGCTGTGACCCCCGACCCTTCTCTACGAGTGCTGCTGTGACCCCCGACCCTTCTTTACGAGTGCTGCTGTGACCCCCGACCCTTCTCTACGAGTGCTGCTGTGACCCCCGACCCTTCTCTACGAGTTTTGCTGTGACCCTGAATGACAGTTTCCATACAAGTGCTGCTGTGACCCTGAATGATCCTTCTCTACGAGTGCTGCTGTGACCCCCGACCCTACTCTACAAGTTTTGCTGTGACCCTGAATGACCATTTCCTTTCAGTGCTGCTGTGACCCCGACCCTTCTCTACGACTTTTGCTGTATCCCCCGACCCTTCTGTACGAGTTTTGCTGTGACCCTGAATGACCCTTTCCATACGAGAGCTGCTGTGACCCTCGGCCCTTTTTTTACGAGTGCTGCTGTGACCCTGAAATGACTCTTCTCTACGAGTTCTGCAGTGACCCTTTCCATACGAGTGCTGCTGTGACCCCCGACCCATTTCTACAAGTGTGACTGTGACCCTGAATGACTCTTCTGTATGACTGCTGCTGTGACCCCCTACCCTTCTGTAGAAGTGCTGCTGTGACCCCCGACCCTTCTTTACGAGTGCTGCTGTGACCCCTGACCCTTCTCTACGAGTGCTGCTGTGACCCCCGACCCTTCTCTATGAGTTTTGCTGTGACCCTGAATGACAGTTTCCATACAAGTGCTGCTGTGACCCTGAATGATCCTTCTCTACGAGTGCTGCTGTGACCCCCGACCCTACTCTACAAGTTTTGCTGTGACCCTGAATGACCATTTCCTTTCAGTGCTGCTGTGACCCCGACCCTTCTCTACGACTTTTGCTGTATCCCCCGACCCTTCTGTACGAGTTTTGCTGTGACCCTGAATGACCCTTTCCATACGAGAGCTGCTGTGACCCTCGGCCCTTTTTTTACGAGTGCTTCTGTGACCCTGAAATGACTCTTCTCTACGAGTGCTGCTGTGACCCCTGACCCTTCTCTACGAGTTTTGCTGTGACCCTGAATGACCCTTTCCTTTCAGTGCTGCTGTGACCCTCGGCCCTTTTTTACGAGTGCTGCTGTGACCCTCGGCCCTTTTTTTAGGAGTGCTGCTGTGACCCTCGGGCCTTTTTTACGAGTGCTGCTGTGACCCTCGGCCCTTTTTTACGAGTGCTGCTGTGACCCTCGGCCCTTTTTTACGAGTGCTGCTGTGACCCTCGGCCCTTTTTTACGAGTGCTGCTGTGACCCTCGGCCCTTTTTTACGAGTGCTGCTGTGACCCTCAGACCTTTTTTTTACGAGTGCTGCTGTGACCCTCAGAACTTTTTTTTACGAGTGCTGCTCTTCTGCTTGCCGTAGCCGCCATAGATGAGGCTGATCTTAAAGAGAACTTGCTCCAGGAATATCCTGTGTATTGATTAACCCCTGAAGTCCCATTCTGGGGTCAGATTCTCTTTAAGGGTCACCTCACAGTAAGACGTGAAGATTGGTGTGTCCAGATGTGGGAGGAGTCCGGCAGACAGGTGCCGCCCCCATACCCTGCTTTCAGGTTGTCAGACCTGTTGTCAGGGGGATTCTCCATGGTGGAGACCTCCGCACTTTCCACCGCTCAGTATAACCGGCCGCTCGCATGTATAACACGACTCCGCTTCCGGCAAAGGATAGTAATGGCTGCTGACAACTAACAGCTATTGAGGCGTTGTCAGCCCGCGTGCCCAGCTGCATAACTCTCCTGACCTGATGGTTTGTTACAATGTATCAGTGCCTGGATTACATCGATCGATACATTGGAGCAGCCTTTTTACTCACAACCTACGGGTTTTCTTATACTTTATTACCCTCCTTCGGGTGGCCGCTAACAGAGAGCAATAGACCAAGTAGTCTCCACTGTATTGTGTTATTCTATGTTTCCTCCACTCGGGGGCAGCAGAGAGTGGAGGAGAGGAGAGCACTGTTCCTAATACTCTTCCTTCAGGCAGCGGGCACAAGGGGGCAGCAGAGGGCCTGCAGTACAGATAGTGAGGCTGCGGGCACTAGGGGGCAGCAGAGGTCCTGCAGTACAGATAGAGAGGCTGCGGGCACTAGGGGGCAGCAGAGGTCCTGCAGTACAGATAGAGAGGCCGAGGGCACTAGGGGGCAGCAGAGGTCCTGCAGTACAGATAGAGAGGCCGAGGGCACTAGGGGGCAGCAGAGGTCCTGCAGTACAGATAGGGAGGCAGCGGGGACTAGGGGGCAGCAGAGGTCCTGCAATACAGATAGTGGGCACTAGGGGGCAGCAGAGGTCCTGCAGTACAGATAGAGGGGCTGCGGGCACTAGGGGGCAGCAGAGGTCCTGCAGTACAGATTGAGAGGCTGCGGGCACTAGGGGGCAGCAGAGGTCCTGCAGTACAGATGGGCTGCGGGCACTAGGGGGCAGCAGAGGTCCTGCAGTACAGTTGAGAGGCCGAGGGCACTAGGGGGCAGCAGAGGTCCTGCAGCACAGATAGGGAGGCAGCGGGCACTAGGGGGCAGCAGAGGTCCTGCAGTACAGATAGAGAGACAGCGGGCACTAAGGGGCAGCAGAGGTCCTGCAGTACAGATAGAGAGGCCGCGGGCACTAGGGGGCAGCAGAGGTCCTGCAATACAGATAGAGAGGTCGAGGGCACTAGGGGGCAGCAGAGGTCCTGCAGTACAGATAGAGAGGTCGAGGGCACTAGGGGGCAGCAGAGGTCCTGCAGTACAGATAGAGAGACTGCGGGCACTAGGGGGCAGCAGAGGTCCTGCAGTACAGATGGAGAGGCTGCAGGCACTAGGGGGCAGCAGAGGTCCTGCAGTACAGATAGAGAGGCTGCGGGCACTAGGGGGCAGCAGAGGTCATGCATTAGGCAATGGGCACTAGGGGGCAGCAGAGGTCCTGCAGTACAGATAGAGGGGCTGTGGGCACTAGGGGGCAGCAGAGGTTCTGCAGTACAGATAGGGAGGCAGCGGGCACTAGGGGGCAGCAGAGGTCCTGCAGTACAGATAGAGAGACAGCGGGCACTAGGGGGCAGCAGAGGTCCTGCAGTACAGATAGAGAGGCCGCGGGCACTAGGGGGCAGCAGAGGTCCTGCAGTACAGATAGAGAGACTGCGGGCACTAGGGGGCAGCAGAGGTCCTGCAGTACAGATAGAGAGGCTGCGGGCACTAGGGGGCAGCAGAGGTCCTGCAGTACAGATAGAGAGGCTGCGGGCACTAGGGGGCAGCAGAGGTCCTGCAGTACAGATAGAGAGGCTGCGGGCACTAGGGGGCAGCAGAGGTCCTGCAGTACAGATAGAGAGGCTGCGGGCACTAGGGGGCAGCAGAGGTCATGCATTAGGCAATGGGCACTAGGGGGCAGCAGAGGTCCTGCAGTACAGATAGAGAGACAGCGGGCACTAGGGGGCAGCAGAGGTCCTGCAGTACAGATAGAGAGGCTGCGGGCACTAGGGGGCTGCAGAGGTCCTGCAGTACAGATAAAGAGGCTGCGGGCACGAGGGGGCAGCAGAGGTCCTGCAGTACAGATAGAGAGGCTGCTGGCACTAGGGGGCAGCAGAGGTCCTGCAGTACAGATAGAGAGGCTGCGGGCACTAGGGGGCTGCAGAGGTCCTGCAGTACAGATAGAGAGGCTGCGGGCACAAGGGGGCAGCAGAGGTCCTGCAGTACAGATAGAGAGGCTGCGGGCACTAGGGGGCAGCAGAGGTCCTGCAGTACAGATAGAGAGACAGCGGGCACTAGGGGGCAGCAGAGGTCCTGCAGTACAGATAGAGAGGCCGCGGGCACTAGGGGGCAGCAGAGGTCCTGCAATACAGATAGAGAGGCCGCGGGCACTAGGGGGCAGCAGAGGTCCTGCAGTACAGATAGAGAGGCTGCGGGCACTAGGGGGCAGCAGAGGTCCTGCAGTACAGATAGAGGGGCAGCAGAGGTCCTGCAGTACAGATAGAGAGGCCGAGGACACTAGGGGTCAGCTGAGGTCCTGCAGTACAGATGGAGAGGCAGTGGGCACTAGGGGTCAGCAGAGGTCCTGCAGTACAGATGGAGAGGCAGTGGGCACTAGGGGGCAGCAGAGGTCCTGCAGTACAGATAGAGAGGCCGAGGGCACTAGGGGGCAGCAGAGGTCCTGCAGTACAGATAGAGAGGCCGCGGGCACTAGGGGGCAGCAGAGGTCCTACAGTACAGATAGAGAGGCCGAGGGCACTAGGGGGCAGCAGAGGTCCTGCAGTACAGATAGAGAGGCCGCGGGCACTAGGGGGCAGCAGAGGTCCTGCAGTACAGATAGAGAGGTCGAGGGCACTAGGGGGCAGCAGAGGTCCTGCAGTACAGATAGAGAGATTGCGGGCACTAGGGGGCAGCAGAGGTCCTGCAATACAGATAGAGGGGCAGCAGAGGTCCTGCAGTACAGATAGAGAGGCCGAGGGCACTAGGGGTCAGCAGAGGTCCTGCAGTACAGATAGAGAGGCCGCGGGCACTAGGGGGCAGCAGAGGTCCTTCAGTACAGATAGAGAGGCACTAGGGGGCAGCAGAGGTCCTGCATTAGGCAGCGGGCACTAGATGGCGTGGTACTGTCTTTCACCCCCATGAGCTGCCTGTAGACGGTGTTTGTATATGGCTGGTGCACGTGGCGTCTTGTTCTCCGCAGGAGGCAGAGGATGTCTCCGAGCCCTCAGTTATTACTCCTGTCACCCGGGCAGGATTCTGTTCCTCCTTCTGCCTGACTTTCCTGATATAATGAGAGATTTCCGCAGCCATGTTTCCTCCAGCCGCTCTTAACCCCATCACAGCCAGCTCGCAGAACACCTTCCCACCAATAGGGGGAGCCGCTGTTTACACGTGTCCATTCACCGGCCACTTCAGGGTTAAATATAAGATGGCGGAGCTGTGGTCATGTGATCGGGAAGGTCAGCGGTAACAACTACTAAACTGCATGGGGGGCTCAGTGCATGGATGCGATGGGGGCACAGGGCTTCTGCTGATTGATGGGGCAGCACCTTGTGGTGGGGTTCCCCCGGCTCCAGGAATGCTTGTATGAGCCCCCCACACAGATGATGGCAGTGCCGCCGCTCCCGCTGATGCTTTGTCTCTTTTTTTTCCAGAAAGCCAAACTGGGTCCCGCGGGAAACAAGGTGATCAGCCCGGCCGAGGAGCGCAAGCCGTACGTCCCCTCCAATAACGTCGACAGCGTCAAACTCACCGACTTCACCTTCCTCATGGTGCTCGGCAAGGGGAGCTTCGGAAAGGTGCGGAGCATACCCGGGGGGCGGGGAGGTAACCCGAGGGGGCGGGGGAGGTAACCCAGGGGGCAGGGGAGGTAACCCGAGGGGGCGGGGAGGTAACCCGGTGGGCGGGGAGGTAACCCGAGGGGGAGGGGGAGGTAACCCAGGGGGCGGGGAGGTAACCCGGTGGGCAGGGGAGGTAACCCAGGGGGCAGGGGAGGTAACCCGAGGGGCAGGGAGGTAACCCGAGGGGGAGGGGGAGGTAACCCAGGGGGCGGGGAGGTAACCCGGTGGGCGGGGAGGTAACCCGAGGGGGCGGGGGAGGTAACCCAGGGGGCAGGGGAGGTAACCCGAGGGGCAGGGAGGTAACCCGAGGGGGAGGGGGAGGTAACCCAGGGGGCGGGGAGGTAACCCGGTGGGCGGGGAGGTAACCCGAGGGGGCGGGGGAGGTAACCCAGGGGGCAGGGGAGGTAACCCAGGGGGCAGGGGAGGTAACCCGAGGGGGAGGGGGAGGTAACCCAGGGGGCAGGGGAGGTAACCCGAGGGGCAGGGAGGTAACCCGAGGGGGAGGGGGAGGTAACCGGAGGGGGAGGTAACCCAGGGGGCGGGGAGGTAACCCGAGGGGGCGGCAGAGGTAACCCGGGGGGCGGGGAGGTAACCCGGGGGGCGGGGAGGTAACCCGAGGGGGCGGCGGAGGTAACCCGAGGGGGCGGCGGAGGTAACCCGAGGGGCGGGGAGGTAACCCGGGGGGCGGGGAGGTAACCCGAGGGGGCGGCGGAGGTAACCCGAGGGGGCGGCGGAGGTAACCCGAGGGGGCGGCGGAGGTAACCCGAGGGGGCGGCGGAGGTAACCCGAGGGGGCGGCGGAGGTAACCCGAGGGGGCGGCGGAGGTAACCCGGGGGGGCGGGGAATTATCCCGGGGGGAGCGGGGGAGGTTACCCGGGGGGGCGGGGGAGGTTACTCGGGGTCGGGGGAGGTTACTCGAGGGGGCGAGGGAGGTAACCCGAGGGGGCTGGGGAGGTTGCCCAGGGGTGGGGGAGGTTGCCCAGGGGTGGGGGAGGTTCCCCAGGGGCGGGGGAGGTTGCCCAGGGGCGGGGGAGGTTGCCCAGGGGCGAGGGAGGTTACCCAGGGGCATGGGAGGTTACCCAGGGGCATGGGAGGTTACCCAGGGGCATGGGAGGTTACCCAGGGGCATGGGAGGTAACTAAGAAGCGAGGGAGGTTAACCAGGGGTGGGGGAGGTTGCCCGGGGGAGGTTACCCAGGGGCGGGGGAGGTTGCCCAGGGGCGGGGGAGGTTGCCCAGGGGCGGGGGAGGTTACCCAGGGGCATGGGAGGTTACCCAGGGGCATGGGAGGTAACTAAGAAGCGAGGGAGGTTAACCAGAGGTGGGGGAGGTTGCCCGGGGGAGGGTACCCAGGGGAGGGGGAGGTTACCCAGGGGCGGGGGAGGTTACCCAGGGGCGGGGGAGGTTACCCAGGGGCGGGGAGGTAACTAAGGGGCAAGGGAGGTTAACCAGGGGCTGGGAAGTTACCCAGGTGCGGGGGAGGTTACCCAGGGGCGGGGGAGGTAACTAAGGGGCGAGGAAGTTACTCAGGAGTGAGGGAGGTTACCCGGGTGCGGGGGAGGTTACCCAGGGGCAGGGGAGGTAACTAAGGGGCGGGGAAGTTACTCAGGAGTGAGGGAGGTTACCCGGGGGAGGTAACTCGGGGGCGGGGTCAGCTACCTAAGATGTGGGATGTGTGATCCTCCTATAAGGGGTGGTGATGGATTTTAGGTGGTCGGATGAACATGTCGGCTGCATTGTGCCACGAGTGTTGACCCTGTGTATTGGGGTCTTGTGACGAGCCCCCTATTCTTCACAGGTGATGTTAGCGGAGAGAAAGGGAACGGACGAGCTTTACGCCATCAAGATCCTGAAGAAGGACGTGGTGATCCAGGACGACGACGTGGAGTGCACCATGGTGGAGAAGCGGGTGCTGGCGCTGCTGGACAAGCCGCCCTTCCTCACCCTGCTGCACTCCTGCTTCCAGACTGTGGTAAGGGGCGGACGGTGGGCACGGGGGGCGGACGGCGGGGGCAGCGGCCGCGGTCTCTCACGCTCTCCGCTCTGTCCTAGGACCGGCTGTACTTCGTCATGGAGTACGTGAACGGAGGAGACCTGATGTATCACATCCAGCAAGTGGGGAAGTTCAAGGAGCCGCAGGCGGTGTAAGTCCGGGGCCACAGATCTGCGCAGCGGTGCAAGTCCGGGGCCACAGCGGTGCAAGTCCGGGGCCACAGATCTGCGCAGCGGTGCAAGTCCGGGGCCACAGATCTGCCTCCCCCCCCTCACTGAACGTCGACCTGTCCTCCCCCCCTCACTGAACGCCGGCCCGTCCTCCCCCCTCACTGAGCGCCGGCCCGTCCTCCTCCCCTCACTGAACGCCGACCCGTCCTCCCCCCTCACTGAACGCCAGCCCGTCCTCCCCCCCCTCACTGAGCGCCGGCCCGTCCTCCCTCCCTCACTGAGCGCCGGCCCGTCCTCCCTCCCTCACTGAGCGCCGGCCCCGTCCTCCCTCCCTCACTGAGCGCCGGCCCGTCCTCCCCCCTCACTGAGCGCCGGCCCGTCCCCCCCCCTCACTGAACGCCGACCCGTCCCCCCCCCTCACTGAACGCCGACCCGTCCCCCCCCCCCTCACTGAACGCCTACCCGTCCTCCCCCCCTCACTGAGCGCCAGCCCGTCCTCCCCCCCTCACTGAGCGCCGGCCCGTCCTCCCTCCTCACTGAGCGCCGGCCCGTCCCTCCCCCCTCACTGAGCGCCGGCCCGTCCTCCCTCCCTCACTGAGCGCCGGCCCGTCCTCCCCCCTCACTGAGCGCCGGCCCGTCCTCCCCCCTCACTGAGCGCCGGCCCGTCCTCCCTCCCTCACTGAGCGCCGGCCCGTCTCCTCCCTCACTGAGCGCCGGCCCGTCCTCCCTCCCTCACTGAGCGCCGGCCCGTCCTCCCTCCCTCACTGAGCGCCGGCCCGTCTCCCTA
>NW_027368850.1:0-46848 GCF_046119375.1 Phyllobates terribilis | reverse complement strand
AGCCTCAGTTGAAGGTGTCACTATCGCAACTTAGCTTCAGTTGACCTATCACGATTGCGACTCCCTATCACCGATCGTACCGGACACGGACCTGAGAACTGGAGCACTATCACGAGCGCGACAGCCCTGTCACGATTTTGACAACGGAGACGGACGACCCATATTGAAGATTTTATCCGAGATTCTGATTAGTTTTTCCACATCTTTTTAGTTATTTTGATTTATTTTATTTCCCATTTATTAGATACTACATAAGCCTTTAGAAATTAGGTTAGATAGCATTCAATTTTTCATCATCCATCATTCATTCATTGTTCTCAGCCACATCCATTTAGAGAGAATTCAGCAGCAGCCTCCAAGAAAGCTTCCAACTTTATCATCTTTTCTAGTTTGTTTTCCATCATTCATACATATTCTTCAATGCTTTAGAAGGCTATGTCTGGAGAAACTCTCTATAGTTCACTCTTAAAGCTGAAGCCATTGTTTTAGGATTTGTTTGTGAGAATTCTTATGTTTTTATTCTAAAGTTAATTTCAGGATTGTTTTATGATCTCTGTGCTTTATTGACTATTGATTGATCTTGATTTTATCTAGAATGCAACTAGGTTGATTAATTATCCATCAAATTGCTAGGCTTGATAACTTGATTTGAAAGTCTTGTCTTTTATGTAGCAATCAGAATTTGCATAGACTATTTGCGAGTGCTTATTTTGTAGAGATTATAAACCTGTGTCGAGTATCGGCTATTTGCCAATGGTATTTCATAGGCCTACATATCTTTGATCTTTATGCTATTGCGCTTTTGAACCTTGGGATTTCCTCTGGTTATTGCTTACAATAAGGGTTTCTAGGACTATTTGGACTAGTTGCTGTTACGAACAAAGAGTAGGACAACCAAATTAACCAATTCAGAATATTAATTAATAGAATTCGATGATCAACATTCCGATTAAACAATGCGCTGATGCTAGATAGAGTGAGCTCCATAATCATATCAGTTACAACCCAACATTCTTTGCTTTTGCTTTTACTTATGCTTAGTTACAATAATCAAACATAAAAAAACCCCATTGTTACTATTCGGTAACACCATAAGAAATAAATTAACGTTCTGGCTCTCTTGGTATTCGACCCCTTCTTACCGCTTTACAAGTGGAATTGTTAAGTTGGGTATCTTTGATAGGCACAACGACTTTTAGCCTCATCAACAACCAACTCTAATGATAAAAGCACAAGCTATTTATACTATGGCATAATCACTGGGAACTAATTACCTAAAAGCAAGTGAATAATAATAAATAAATTTTCTAAATCTAAACTAGCCGAATATAATGACAAACTGGCTTCAATGTTAAGATCTCGAATCTGGTAAATCTCTTGGCAAATCAACTCTTTCCTTTTTTAGCTCTAGGAATATTTCTTTCCATAAATACGCGCTCGGTCCCCTTGAGTGTCTTTGGTCCCCTTGAGCGCGTCCTCCTTGTGTAGCGTGGTACTTGTGCAGCTTAATCCTTCACTCTTCTTGTTCGGGCCCCTTCAGTATCCTTCAGTTACCTTGCTCCTAGTTAAGCGCCTTGAGCGCTAGTCTTCTTGCTGAACTCACTCTTGTCTCTTCTCTTAAGCTCGTTGCTTTCCACCCTTAAACTTCCTAAGTAACTCAAAGGCCTATCGATTTCTTGCGATGTCTCACTCAATACACATATTAGTTCATAAGGTAGTTTGTTATCATTAAAACTAAGGCATTAGTAGTTATGCAAACTAAAGGGCTAGTTCATATAACTAACAGTTGTCCTACTCTTTGTTCTAAAATAGAAACTAGTCCAAATAGTCCTAGAAAACCCTTATTCAAATATAATCAAGGAAATCCCAAGATTAAATAATAGAATAGCATTAAGATCAAAGATAAGTAGGTTCATGCAATACCATTGGCGAATCACCGATACTCGACATGAATTCAGAGTCTCTACCCTATAAACAATTACAAATAGTTCATGCAAATAGAATTCGCTACTAAAGGTGAAGACTTTTCAAATAGAATTATCTTAACCTAGCAATATGAATAATACCAATCAACCTAGTTGCAACCTAGATGGAATCAATATCAATCAATTATATATTCAAGCACAATAGATAATGAAATAATCCTCAATTGAATTAGAACATAAGTGTTTATAAACTCACAAATGCAACAAGATCCAAGGCTTCAATCCTTAAAGTAAACAATGAAAAGCTTAGTTCATCATAATTTCTAGAACAATGAAAAACTCTAAGGTGGAGGCTAGATGATAAAAGTGGGAGGATATCTCCTCAAACTAAAACCCTAAAAACTATTTATATGTCTTAGGAAAAAATAGAATAAAAGAAATAAACAAATAAGGTTAAGAAAATCTTTGGATAAAATAAATCCCGGAAAGAAATTCTCGAAATTCGGTCCTGAACAGCTGTCTGAAACACGCGGTCGCTAATCCTTGACCCGTGGCCGCGGTCTTGTCTTCTGCAAACTTTCCAGTGCTGATTCCCGCGGTCAAGGCTTCTTCAACTGCTGTCGCGGCTATGCTTCTATAGAAAAGTGATGTTAGTAGAATCGCCATAACCTTTGACTCACAACTCCGATTGCGTTCATCATTTGAGATCTTAAATTAGACTTCAATATCTAACTCCTCGAATTGGAATCACCTCACTAGGACATCGGATCAAGGAGAACGAGCCATCTGAACTCAGCTCAACATCTCAGCACTTCTTCTCGGCATTTCTTCGCTCTAGCTTCATTCCAATACACCAATGATGGGTACAAACGGAATCTACATGGTTGTGCCACAAAATAATCTCAAGATTCCCGCAAATCCATATAATTTACTCTCTAAACCGGATTCCGGGAAATGCACTCGACAAGCTCCTAAACACCACTAAATCTAAGCTAATAACCGTTAGTTACACCGTATAAAAATCTCTCTATAACTGATCAATCCAATCATTTTCAAATCTAAATGGATAATTATTTTTTATTTTTATTCATAATTTTGACATTATATAACAACGCTCAGAAGTTGTGAATAGTAGGTGTATGGTTTCTAATATTTGAAATCATTTATGGAACTGTGGTTGAGTCGTACATCTATCCAATCTTTCTAAAATGTGTTTGATAAGTTAATAGATTTTCTTCATGTATATGGGAAACCTTTGTACGGAATAGAAAATAGTCCAAATTGGTTAATAAGGTTTTGTAATCTATAAAATTTGTGTGTATTAGGAATATTTCCTCCCCATTTATGTGACGGAGATAAAATTCATCCAAATCTCCCATAATAAGAAAAGGTTAGTTGAATTGAGATATTTTAGAAATAAGATTGTTCTAAAAATCAGGTTTATCTTTCTCATTTGATAAAGCATCAATAAATAAAAATTAAGGATTAAAGGTTGGAAGTTGTTAAAGTTAAAATAATAACATTTTCCTTGTTATGAATAATAGAGAAATATGTCACATTAATTGTATTTGAAAACAAAATCCAAAGTCCATCTTTTGAGCCATTTGCTAGACTAAATTGAATATCTTTTTGTACCTAATTTATGTTTAAAATCATTATTGGGAATATTATTCGACTTAGTTTAGCTAAGCAAAAAATGCCAATTGCGTTAGACTTTTTTAGAAAAGAATTTATATCCAAAAATCAGGTCTCCGACTTCACCTACAATTGCAGTAAGCAATATTCATTAATTAAACATATTAAAGACAGAAATCAAAAGGTGTCTTATGACACAATATGAAGGATATCTAAAGGTATTATTTGTAACATGTAATGGATTTATATAGGATTCACATACACAAAAGATAGTCTACTTAAACTTATAGTCCATCACACTAACATGATAGCAGCCTGTATATGTATATTATAATCAACAACAGCCTGTATATTTATATAGGATTCACATACACAAAAGATAGTCTACTTAAACTTATATCATTCTCATTTCACCCCATCGGAAACTGCATAAAGACCAACAGTCAGAATGAGAATGATATAGAAATAGTAGTAGATCATACACACCCACGACCAGAGATACCTTAGAAATGGTACGTAGATGAGAAACAAGAAGGGATAATTGTTAAAAATGTGATTCATAACTTGTATTTTATTAAACATTTTATTCATGTTAAATTGTTTCCGTTATATGATTTGTCAGCATTTGAATTAGTCATTGTTAGGTTATGTTGTAGGAAGTTGTTAGTAGAAGTCTCCACTAAGGAAATCAGTTGAGAAGAAGGTGGATTGGTGGAGACGTAGTAGTGCATTTTCAGTTATTATGTAAGCCTCTGATAGGACTAAACCTACCCACAAGCGTATGAGATCAATTGTACCTTTTCAAGTGTCATTCCCAAGAGGACAAAGTAGTATCTTTGTAACTAAACTGGTAAGCTAAGTCGTAATAAGAGAATTTGATGATTATTGCTACGAAAATAAGAAAACACCAACTTTTGGAAGGATATGTGAATGAGAAATATCTAGATCAAGGATCACCACAACAACTACTTGGTAGATTACAAGATGCGTTTATCAAATAATAACATGGACTTTGTTTGACGGTGAGCAATCAAATATATCTACTAATTCCTTTCAGACAATAGTAGACGTATCTAAACTCCAACAAACAATCACTGTCGCGCAAAGTTAATCAAGCATAGACTAATAGGCACTTAGAAACTAGAACTAGACCGGGTTAACATCCACTTTCGTTCTCAATTAAGTCCAACCTAACCTAGGTTTCTATGATTACTTATATCTCCAGAAGAACAAACAAGTCTATTCGGGTTCAATTCTAGGTCATCCAACATAAACAATCTCCTTTCAGACTCATGCCATGTCTAATTGAAATCTATAGGTATCTTCTTTCAGACTCAACCTAATAGAATTCTAATTGATAATGTCAATATCAATAAAAACCCTAGAATCAAATCAAACAAGAACCCATGCTATCAAAGACAAGCACAAGAACAAAATCTACCAATTCATAGTTGGGATCACCCCAATCCTAGAAATATGGATTTAGCTATGCATAAGGGGAAAACAATAAAAAACATCATAATATTAGAGAAATTCATAGATCTAGATGAGAATAAGAGAGTTACTTGATTCAATCTAGAACATAAAACTCCAATCCTTGAGAAATCTTCAATAATCTCCACAAATTGCAAAACTAGGTCTTTGAAAGTAACTCAAGAGAGATAGAGAGGGAGGTGGAAAGATGGTCTCTAAACATGGTCTAACCCCCTTTTTATAACTCTCCAAAGGTCATCTAAAAGTAACCCCCAAAGAAGTCAAGAGTTCCAAGTCAAAACACCAAATGTCGAAAAAGGGGTGCCGAACTCGGCCCGATACTCGGCCGAGTAATGGGCCGAGTAAGCCTATGATATGGTGGTGCAGGGTGGATACTCGGCCTCATACTCGGCTGAGTAGTGGGCCGAGTATCCCTCTGGGGTGGCTCACTCGAACACCGCTTCGTTGGCTTGCTCCCGTCCTTCCTTGAGCCCTTCTTCCTTGGGTTCCCACCTTGCTTATTCTTTGACCACGAGCACCATTCCATGGATGCTTATGAACTCCCAATAATAATGCCTCCAAATCATATGTAATCAACAAACAAAGGAGTAGATACCGACTCTACGAAGAAAACTAAGAAAAATAAGATAAAACAAGACTAGAAAGACGCAAAACAACTCTACTAAGACGAAATAAACATGACCTAAACTAGACTAAAATGCATGCTGTCAAGCTTGTTTCCTAGATTAGTTTGCATGTTTGAAGGAACATTTGCAGTTCAGAGAAAAACCGAGAACTACTTTCTTCTACATTCCTCTTCATTCTTCCTTATTCTTTGATCAATTCTTCATCTCTTTTCCAACAGTTTTGTATCAGAGCATATCTGGGTTTTTGATCCCAAGATTGAGTGAGTTAAACACAAGGAAACAATGGTTGAGAGTGTGACAATGAATCAAGGAAACAGCAACAATGGTACCTCTATCTGCCTATCTTCAAAGGCACAAAATATCAGTTTTGGAGCTTGAAGATGAAGACGTTGTTTAGATCTCATGAGATGTGGAACTTAGTTAAAACTGGGTTCAAGGATGATGGCAATGAGCAGCCGGATCAGAATCACAGAGACAAGAGGAAGAAGGATGCCAAGGCTCTATTCATGATTCAACAAGCCTTGGATGATGAAATCTTTCCAAGGGTTGCCTCGACTTGAACAACAAAGGAAGCCTGGGATGTACTGAAGCAAGAAAACATGGCTGATAAGAAGATTATCACGGTAAGACTTCAGTCATTGAGGAGGGAGTTCGACACCTCTCTTATGAAAGAGAAAGAGTCATTTCAAGACTATCTGAGTAGGATTTCAAGCATAGTGCAGCAGATGAAGTTCTATGGTGAAGACATGGATGATCAACATGTTGTTGTTAAGATTCTGAGAAGTCTCACCGCTAAATATGATCATATAGTGACAACTATGAGGAGTCAAAGGATATGGAAAATTATACCTTTGATGAGTTGATGGGTTCTCTGCAAGCCCACGAGGAGAGGCTAAACAAATCAAATGATCAAAAAGAAGAGAAGGCTTTCATGAGTTCTAATGAAGGCAAAGATAGGAATAATCAGTATTCCAACAGAGGTAGAGGAAGATGAGGCTTTAGAGGTAGAGGAAGAGGAAAGGTCTTCTCAGAATAGTGTCCGAAATGAGGGTGAGTCTCCGAGGGAAACCTTCAAATGTTACTACTATAAAAAGTCAGGGCATAAAAGGCTCAGTGTTGGAAGAAGGAGAAAGAGCAAGGTCAGGGAGAGCAAAAGACTGACCTGAAATCGAATTTTTCTAATCAAGAAGAAAAATTGTTTCTTGCACAACTTGTAGATGAAGAAGAGAAGCTCTACACTGTGCAGGAACCGGTGGATTGCAAGGCTGAGAACCTTGGTACATGGATAGTGGTTGTTCTAATCACATGTCAGGATCAAAGTCTTTGTTTAGAGACATTGATGGCTCAAAGACAGGTACTGTAAGAATTAGTGACAACAAGTTGCTTGAAGTTGCAGGAAGAGTACTGTTTGTCTGGTAGCAAATGAAGGAAAGTCCAAATTAATTCATGATGTTCATTATGTTCCTATGTTATCCCATAATCTGCTAAGTATTGGTCAGTTAATGAGCATTGGTTTTGCAACTTTATTTAATGATAACGTATGTGGTGTCAAAGATAAGAAAACTAGTAAACTGTAGTCAATGTTGCTATGGCTAAGAATCGAGTTTTTTCCTTGGAGATAAGCTCAAATGCAGGGAAGGCATTGTCAGTCAAAGAGGATGATGAAGCTAAGGTCTGGCTTAAGAGGTATGGACACTTAAATATGCAAGGTCTAAGGCTGCTGAGAGCTAAAGAAATGGTGGAAGGTTTGCCAAAGGTTGGTGAGCTAAGCTGTTTGATGGCTGTCTATATGACAAAAGCAAGAGGTTCTTTTCCAAGTGGAAAAGCTTGGAGAGCAAGTCAGGTCTTAGAGCTTCCTCACGCTGATTTATGTGGACCAATGAAGGTTGAATCATTAGGAGGGAGCAGGGTATTTTTTGCTCATCACAAATGATTTTAGCAGGTGCAGTTGGGTGTTCTTTTGCAAGCAAAGTCAGAAGCATTTGTGAGAAGTTCAAAATTCTGGTGGAAAACCAATGTGACAAAAAGTGAAGTGCCTCAGAACTGATAGGGGAGGAGTGTTCTTGTCAACACAATTCCAGGAATTTTGTGAGGAGAATGGAATAAGAGAAACTCACAGCTCCTTACACACCAGAGCAGAATGGTGTACTAGAGAGAAGAAATAGAATTGTTGTGGAAATGGCCAGAAGCATGTAGGGGAAAAGAATTTGACACATGAGTTCTGGAGTAAGGTAGTTGCAACAGCAGTGAACATCTTGAACATCTCTCCAAAAAAAGCTGTCATAAACAGAACTCCTTATGAAGCTTGGAGGGGAAAGAAGCCGAACACATGTCATTTGAGAATCTTTGGGTGTGCGGCTTATCCAATGGTGAATATGAGGTCAAAGCTTGAAGAAAAAGTGTGAAAGCAATCTTTATTGTCTATTCAACTGAGTCTAAGGCATACAGGTTGTACAATCCCAGTGTCAAAGAAGGTGATAATAAGCAGAGACATAACCTTTGATGAAGGATCACAGTGGAATTGGAACATGAGGGAAACTAAAGCTATTGAGCAACAGAAAAGTTTCACAATTGGTATCACAGAGTCCTCTCCAGTGATAACAGAAAATGAGCAAAGCTTGATCAAGGAAATGGCCAACACACAAGCAGTGAGTCAGATAGCTCAGCAAGCAACAACTCATCAAGTTGATCTTCTCCTTCTCCAAGCAGTCACAGTGAGTCAAGCACCGATTCATCTGATAACTCAACTCCAAGAAGGTTTAGGTCACTTGCATAAATCTATAACAGTTGTGATCTTGCCTTGAGTACAGTGGAGCCAAGTAGCTTTGAAGAAGCTGCATTGAGTGAGGAATGGCAGGAAGCAATGAAGGAAGAGCTGAAAGCTATAGAAAAGAGTGAAACTTGGAGCTTGGTTGAGAAGCCTGAAGACAAAAACGTGATAGGGCTGAAGAGGTTCTTCGGGACTAAGTATAAGACTGATGGGAGTGTCCAAAAGCATAAATCAAGGCTTGTAACTAAGGGATACGCACAGAAAGAAGGAATAGATTATGAGGAAACCTTCTCACCAGTTGCAAGATTTGAGACAGTGAGGTTAGTTCTTGCAGTAGCAGCACAGAAGAGACTTCCAGATTATCAATTTGATGTGAAGTCAGTGTTTCTTAATGGAGAGCTGAAAGAAGAAGTCTTTGTTGAACATCCTGAGGGATTTGCTCAAAAAGGAGAAGAAAATAGGTGCTTAAGCTAAGGAAAGCACTTTATGGATTAAAACAAGCTCCACAAGCTTGGTATAGTAGAATTGATGAGTTACTTCACTGAGAATGGCTTCAAATAGAAGCTAGAATGAACATACTCTTTATGTAAGAAGAGAAGAACAAGAGAAGTTCATTGTAGTGTGTCTGTATGTAGATGATATCATATATTTTAGCAATTCATAAAGTTTGCTATCAAGATCTCAGTCTGCTATGAGGTGAGAGTTTGAAATGACAGACTTGGGGTTGCTACAATATTTCCTTTGGCTTGAGTTTAAGCAGAGAAAAGAAGGAACCTTTGTGTGCCAAGAGAAATAATCCAAAGGCATGTTGAAGAAGTTCAACCTAGAAGGGTGTGAAATAGTGAAGACTCCTATGAATACTAATGAGAAGCTACAGAGGGATGATGGAACTCTGAAGTGTGATGAGAAGTAGTTTAGAAGTCTTGTAGGAGGTCTAAACTATCTTACTCATACAAGGCCAGCCATAGCATATAGTGTGAGTGTTGTCTCAAGATATATGCATTCACCAACTAAGCAACATCTAGGAGATGCAAGGAGGATACTCAGATATATTGCAGGAAATGTGAACTATGGGATCTGGTATGAATTGAAGGAGGACTTCAGATTGATAGGCCATACAGATAGTGATTGGGCAGGTAGTGTGGATGACAAGAAGAATACCTCTGCTTCAGTTTTCTGTCTAGGATCAGGGGCTGTTACACGGAGCTCCAAGAAACAAGATACAGTCGCTTTATTTTCATCTGAAGCAGAGTATGTGGCTGCAGGATCAGCTTCAAGACAGTCTATTTGGCTATGGAAAATGTTGAAGGACTTGTGCTGTGAACAGAAGGTAGTTATAGAGATATGGTATGACAATCAGTCAGCTGTATCCATGACCAAGAATCCAGCTTTCCATGCTCGAACAAAGCACTTGAGGTTCAACATCATTATATGAGGAAGCTGGTGTCTGAGGAGAAAGTGATATTGAAGTTCTGTGGAACTAATGAACAGGATGCTGACTTGTTTACTAAGGCATTAAACCAAGTGAAGCATTTCTTTTTCATGGAGAAGATAGGAGTCAAATCAGGAAATTAGAATCAAGAGGAGGAGCAAGTTAGAATCAAGAGGTGGTGTTAAAAATGTGATTCATAACTTGTATTTTATTTAGCATTTTATTCATGTTAAGTTGTTTCTGTTATTATGATTTGTCAGCATTTGATTTAGTCATTGTTAGGCTATGTGTTAGGAAGTTGTTAGAAGAAGTCTCCACTAAGAAAATCAGTTGAGAAGAAGGTGGATTGGTGGAGACGTAGTAGTGCATTTTCAGTTATTATGTAAGCTCGGATCCTAGAGTAGTTTGCGTAGTTGAAGGAACATTTGCAGTTCAGAGAAAAACCGAGAACTATTGTCTTTTCCAACAATAACAAATCAAACTATGAACACCCCACAAATCCCGAAAAATGGCTAACACAATCACAGAAGCAAAATCAGCACATATATATGCTACATAACTGAGTGAAACAATCAATAGAGAGAAGGGTATCCCAGTATTAAGTAAAAATTGAAATCGATATATTAAGAGTTTACATAAAAATGGTTGAGAGTCTAGCAATCAACTGCGCTCCTACATCCTTATTCACAACAAAGCACAATCTATGAAAATAAAAGAGCGCCCATTAAGACTAAGAGTATTGCTTTGAGCAACACGAGTGACCCTAGTGACGCTATTGACTTTCTCACTAGAAACGATATTACACCATAAGGTCATAAAATTGCCATGCAAAATAAATAGGGAAAATAATTTAAATATCAGATCATGGTGGATGAATTTCCGGGAAGAATAGGTGGCTATTAAAGGTGAAGAGAAAGGAAATAAGTAGAGACAACCTAATAATACATGCATGCAATTTGCAAAAAAAAAAAATACATACATGCAAGATGAAGGGGACATGAGGCTACCTAGTTGTATCACCTTCATCCCTTTGATTAGCATCCTCTCCACCAGAGAACAGCAAGTTCCAGGAGCCTACGAAATCCCAATATCAGAGGTAGAAGAATTCATCAAAATAAAATTGAGAATCCTGACATACCATCGAAAATAAAGGAGAAGGGTTCTTAAAAGAACCATGATAATAAAAACTTTCAGGAAATAAATTAAATCTAAAAAGTAAGGGAGAAATTCATACCTAAAAGTGGGAATTAGGAAGGGAAAATTGATGCAATTAGTGAAGTTGTGTAAATAAAATAGATCAGTATATCTATTGAGCGAGATATTATAATAAAGGAATAGATGAAAACAAAGAAGTAATAAGTTTTTGGAACTGATAAGGTTATTATAAGAACAAGTTTTATCATTTTGCTCATACATTTACTGTAATCGAAGACTGTCAAATTATATACCGTAAGGCTTTTAAAGGAATTAGCATCAAGAGTAAGAGATTTATAAGTTAAAGTTAAGATTGTGTGACAAAAATGGGGTTTGGGTTTTATCCAAATCAAGCAAGGAAGGTTCATAATAGATTCATTAAGATTGAAACTGCAATCACCAAATTTTGATTGATTAAGGTTATGGTTTACATACCTCATTCGAAAGAGATTGACGCAAATGAATTAGTTTAGATTTTGACTCTTTTATTCCTTGTTCTTCCAATAACAAAGAGAATTGAAGAAGTGGTTTATTAAGTGATAGCATGCATTTTAGTCTAGTTTAGATCATGTTTATTGCGTCTTAGTAGAGTGGTTTTGCGTCAATCTAGTCTTATTTTATCTTATTTTCTTAGTTTTCTTCGTAGAGTCGGTATCTACTCCTTTGTTTGATGATTACAGATGATTTGGAGGCATTATTATTGGAGTTCATAAGCATCCATGGAATGATGTTCGTGTCAAAGAATAAGCGAGGCGGGAACCCAAGTAAGAAGGGCTCAAGGAAGGACGAGAGCAAGCCAACAAAGCGGTGTTCGAGTGAGCCACCCCAGAGGGATACTCGGCCCACTACTCGGCCAAGTATGAGGCCGAGTATCCACCCTGCACCACCATATCAGAGGCTTACTCGGCCCATTACTCGGCCGAGTATCGGGCCGAGTTCGGCACCCCTTTTCCGATATTTGGTGTTTTGACTTGGAACTCTTGGACTTCTTTGGGGGTTACTTTTAGATGACCTTCGGGGAGTTATAAAAAGGGGTTTTAGATCATGTTTAGGATCCATCCATCCATCCTCCCTCTCTATCTCTCTATTGTTAATTTCAAGACCTAGTTTTTGCTACTTTGTGAAGATTGTTGAAGGCTTTTCAAGAATTGGTGTTCTAAGTTCTAAATCGAATCAAGTATATCTCTTATTCTCTTCTAGATTTATGAATCTCTTTATTCTTATGGAGTTTTTGATTGATTTTCTCATTATGCATAGCTAGATCCATTGTTCTAGGATTGAGGTGATCCCAACAATGAATTGATAGATTATCTTCTTGTGTTTGTCTTTGAAAGCATGGAATCTTGTTTGATTTAATTCTAGGGTTCTTATTGAGGTTGAGATTATCAATTAGAATTTCTATTAGGTTGAGTCTGAAAGGAGATACCTATAGATTTCAATTAGACACGACATGAGTCTGAAAGGAGATTGTTTGTGTTGGATTTCCTAGAATTGAACCCGAATAAACTTGTTTGTTCTTGTGGAGATATAAGTAATCATAGAAACCTAAGTTAGGTTGGACTTAATTGATCACGAAAGTGGATGTTAACCCGGTCTAGTTCTAGTTTCTAAGCGCCTATTAGTCTTTGCTTGATTAGCTTTGCACGAAAGTGATTGTTGGTTGGAGTTTAGATATGTCTACTATTGTCTGAAAGGAATTGGTAGATAAATTAGATTGTTTACCATCAAACGAGTCCATGCTAATCTTTGATAAACGCATCTTGTAATCTATCAAGGAGTTGTTGTGGTGATCGTTGATCCTAGATATTTCCAATCCATATATTTTTCTGAAGTTGTGTTTTCCTAGTTTTCGTAGCATAATTACCAAATCCCCTTATTACGACTTATCTTACTAGTTTGGTTGAAAAAGATACTACTTTGTCCTCGTGGGAACGACACTTGAAAAGCTATAATTGATCCCATACGCTTGTGGGTAGGTTTAGCTATATCAAGTTTTTGGCGCCGTTGCCGGGGACATTAGCTAGTATTAGTTGTATCCTACAACTGGTTCGACTAAGTCTCTTGTGTTATTTGATCCTTTTCTCTTGTCTTTGATCTCAGGATTGTTACCCTCTCATGAGAAGAGCCCTAAGCACTAATAATCTCAATGACTTTGATCCCGAACCTGAACGTGCTTTTCACTTGAGAAGAAGACAACAACGTGATCTAATTGAACAAGAGATGGCTCAAGATGGCAATGGAGATCTGCCAAATAATGCCCTAGTTCAGCCACGTATGACTTTAGGTGACTATGTGACACCTAATCACCGAGGGCAAGTTTCTGGTATGGTTCGACCTCTCGTGACCGCTCGTAACTTCGAGCTCAAACCCTCTTTGATCAACATGGTTCAACAAAATCAGTTTGGGGGTTTGCCGTCTGAGAACCCGCACCTACATTTGGCCACTTTCACTAAGCTTATGGATACGGTGAAGATCCACGAAGTGAGTCAAGATGCACTCTTCTTGCGCACATTCTAGTTCTCTCTACGAGATAGAGCAAAGGCTTGGTATAATGCTATACCTCTTGGCTCTGTTACTACATGGGATGAGTTAGCCAATGCATTTCTCACCAAATACTTTCCTCCTAAGAAGACAGCCGAGATGAGAAATCATATTCTAGCCTTCCAGATCAAAGATGCTGAGTCTCTATATGAAGGTTGGGAAAGGTTCAAGTAATTGTTGATGGTGTGTCCTCATCACGGTCAAGAGAAGTGCACTTTGCTACACATCTTCTACAATGCAGTTGACAGTTCTACCAGACTCATTAACGATGCTTCAGCTGGAGGTAGAATAAAGTCAATGGATGTTGAGGAAGCATGGAATTTGATCGAGGATACTGCACAATATTCTCATTATTATAATGATGCTCGGGCACATCCTAAGAAAGCGGCCGAGATGTATGAGGTGAATGCTGATACACACCAACAAGCTCAGATTGATGCTTTGCAGCAAGAGATCAAGAGGCTGAATTTGGCGGTTCAAAAATCCAAAGAGTATGGGTTGCTTCATCCTCTCGAGGTACGTCTAATGTGGTTTGTCAATTTTTTGGAGAGAGAGACCATACTATTTCATCATGCCAACAATTCAGAGCTCAAGGTGAGACACAAGAGGATGCCAACTACATTAGCAACTTCAATCGGGGTCCTAGGAATGATCAATACTCAAATTCCTATAACTCCGGTTGGAGGAATGAAAACCAAGCTTGGGGGGAAATCAGAATGCTCCTAGACAACCTCCGGTTTCCAACAACGCCCCCCTCCACCACAAATTCAAGAGCGTTCTCAACCATCCGATGAGTCTACATTTCAACTAATAATGAAGGAGCTTCAGAATATAAACAAGAAACTGGATAGTCATGATAGCTTGCATGCTCAATATGCCAAGAATGCTCCTAGATTCCATGGTCATCTTCTGGGCCAAACCGAGGTCAATCCAAGAGGGGAAATCAATGTTGTGTCCTTGAGAAGTGGAAGGCCACTTGAAGATCCTAAAGTGGTAGATCTTAAGAAGAAAGGTGTTGCTATTGATGGTCTCGAGAAGCTAAGGTTCAAGAGAAAGAGGAGAAGGAAGAGACGAAGTATGTGCCACCACCACCTTACAAGCCTCCTCTTCCTTTCCCACAAAGGAGAGCCCAAGCTCAGCTAGAACACCAATTTGGCAAATTTGTGGAGGTGCTGAAGAAACTTTGCATCAACATTCCCTTCACCGAAGCTCTCAAGGAAATGCCAACCTATGTCAAATTTTTGAAGGAGATCCTATCCAACAAGATGAACCTTGATGAATACCACACCATTGCTTTGAACCAAGAGTGTAGCGCTATCATCCAAAACAAGTTGCTCCCTAAGCTTGAAGATCCGGGCAACTTTAGTGTTCCTATGGTGATAGGGAGGAGTACCTACCAGGCTTTATGTGATTTGGGTGCTAGTGTGAGCATCATTCATCTATCCATATGCAAGAAGCTTGATTTAGGAGAGCCTAGACCGGTGAAGATGACCTTACTCATGGCCGATAGATCTACAACACGCCCGGTTGGTATTTTGGAGGACATTCCAATTCAGATCGGCAAGTTCTACATCCCGATTGATTTCATTGTCCTAGATATTCCCGCTGATTCTCCTATTCCAATAATAGTGGGACGACCCTTCCTAGCTACCGCGGGTGCTCTTATCGATGTGAAGCAGGGTGTTGTCTCCTTCAATATTGGGAAGAGAAAATGGAATTCAACCTTCCTAAGGTTGTGAAGCAGCCTGCTTTTGAGGATGATGTTTATAGCTTGGATGTGGTTGAAAAAGCAACTCAAGAATCGTTGATGGCCATTTTGATTGATGATCCGTTGGAGTATTGCTTGACTGAGAGTGTGACCGGAGCTGACAATCTAGAGCTACTTGTTGATGTGCTCTTAGAATTTGAATCTGGTAATGAGGTGCATGAGACCGTATTTGAGACCCTATCTAGTGAAGACGTCTCCCCTATGGAGGAGACTCAAACGACACCAAAAGTGAAGTTGAAAACTCTTCCATCCAATTTGAGGTTGAAAGAGGATCTTGATCCAGGGGATAGTGGCCATCTTCTCTGTCTACCTAATGAGGGGAGATTTTCTCTCAAGGGTCGACCTCCTCCTAAACCACCTTCACAAGAGTAGTTCCTAGTAAGTATTTCTCTTCCTTTTGCTTTTTAATTATGCATTGGGGACAATGTTAGTTTTAAGCTTGGGGGAGGGGAGTATTTTCTGTTTTGCATTGCATGTAGGTTGTTTAGAATTGCATTTTTTTGTTTTGTTTTGATTTTTTTTTCTTTGTGTGTCGGTTATCAGTTTTTCCTACATGTTCCTTTGTGAGTTCTTATAATCGTGCATTGACTGTGAATCCTTTTAATATGCTTTAGTTATTAATATTACAATTGCATTATGTTGATGATATGATTGATCACATTGTTGACATTGACATGAGCATGTGGACTTTGATTAAGATATATTAGAACCGAAACTCTAGATAATTGTCCTAGTGAGCTTGTTTGCCTTTCTTGGACTACATTTGCAAAGTCCTCTTATTTCTCATGAGTGAACTCTCTTTGTTTGTTATCTCTAGAACTTGCTTCTAAATCTCTTTGAGACTGCATATAGGACTAAAAATGCATCACATTTGATTGAGACATTATATTTTTATGAGCCCATATTATCCTTGACTACCCTTGATGATATCCTTTTCTTGTAGCCCTTTGAGCCTTATAGCCTTTCTTTGTTAGCTCCACAAAAGTAATACAGCTTATATTTATATCCTACCTATCTAGGGGATTGAACTTCGATTTACTTGGTGTGGTTGTGAGACAAGCTTGGGGGAATGTTAGATGATGGGGCGGTTAACGATGTTTGATTATAGAGCGTTATCTTGTTGTTTATATCCAATTTGCTCCCTTCTTTTTCGTTACAAAGTAAGAAAGAAAATACAAAAAAAAGAGGAAATAAGTGAAAGAGAAGAAAAGGAGCAACAAATAAACAAATTTGATAGATCTTGGGTTGGGTTGTGTATTTGTGCTTATTGTAATATCAATTGAGTTGGTGTTGTTTTCATATGAAGTTCATATCTCCTAGATTTTGCACCACATGGCCAAAAAATTTCATCCATGCCTTATAGAGTACCTTGGCCCCATTACAACCCCTTGTATGTCTCATGATTGTGTTTTGCATTCTACCTACCAGTGGAGATCTAGATTTGGTTGCAAGCTTATGGTAGTTAATACTCATAGTTGAGATATAACATTGAGTGAAACACATACCTACATATCTGAATGTGAGTGACATGTTCTATTATTCCGGTGAGGTCTAGAGTGGAGGAATTAATATATTCTTGTCATTGATTGAGAAGCATGCTAGGAAGGGATTTATTTTCTGTTTGATCTTTCATTGTTATCAATAATATGTCACTTGGATAGATACCTATTTTGTATATTACTTGGATTCATTGACGTGTGCTTGCTTGGGACAAGCAAGGTTCAAGCTTGGGGGAATTGGATAGCATGCATTGTAGTCTAGTTTAGGTCATGTTTATTGCGTCTTAGTAGAGTCGTTTTGCGTCTTTCTATTCTTGTTTTATCTTATTTTCTTAGTTTTCTTCGTAGAGTCGGTATCTACTCCTTTGTTTGATGATTACAGATGATTTGGAGGCATTATTATTGGAGTTCATAAGCATCCATGGAATGGTGTTCGTGTCAAAGAATAAGCGAGGCGGGAACCCAAGGAAGAAGGGCTCAAGGAAGGACGGGAGCAAGCCAACAAAGCGGTGTTCGAGTGAGCCACCCCAGAGGGATGGTCGGCCCACTACTCGGCCAAGTATGAGGCCGAGTATCCACCCTGCACCACCATATCAGAGGCATACTCGGCCCATTACTCGGCCGAGTATCGGGCCGAGTTCGGCACCCCTTTCCGAGATTTGGTGTTTTGACTTGGAACTCTTGGACTTCTTTGGGGGTTACTTTTAGATGACCTTTGGGGAGTTATAAAAAGGAGTTTTAGATCATGTTTAGGATCCATCCATCCATCCTCCCTCTCTATCTCTCTATTGTTAATTTCAAGACCTAGTTTTTGCTATTTTGTGAAGATTGTTGAAGGCTTTTCAAGAATTGGTGTTCTAACTTCTAGATCAAATCAAGTATATCTCTTATTCTCTTCTAGATTTATGAATCTCTTTATTCTTATGGAGTTTTTGATTGATTCTCTCATTATGCATAGCTAGATCAATTGTTCTAGGATTGGGGTGATCCCAATAATAAATTGATAGATTATCTTCTTGTGTTTGTCTTTGAAAGCATGGAATCTTGTTTGATTTAATTCTAGGGTTCTTATTGAGGTTGAGATTATCAATTAGAATTTCTATTAAGTTGAGTCTGAAAGGAGATACCTATAGATTTCAATTAGACACGGCATGAGTCTGAAAGGAGATTGTTTGTGTTGGATTTCCTAGAATTGAACCCGAATAAACTTGTTTGTTCTTGTGGAGATATAAGTAATCACAGAAACCTAGGTTAGGCTAGACTTAATTGAGCACGAAAGTGGATGTTAACCCGGTCTAGTTCTAGTTTCTAAGCGCCTATTAGTCTTTGCTTGATTAGCTTTGCACGAAAGTGATTGTTGGTTGGAGTTTAGATATGTCTACTATTGTGTGAAAGGAATTGGTAGATACATTAGATTGTTTACTATCAAACGAGTCCATGCTAATCTTTGATAAACGCATCTTGTAATATATCAAGGAGTTGTGGTGATCCTTAATCCTAGATATTTCCCATCCATATATTTTTCCAAAGTTGTGTTTTCCGACTTTTCGTAGCATAATTACCATTACGACTTAGCTTAGTAGTTTGGTTGGAAAAGATACTACTTTGTCCTCGTGGAACGACACTTGAAAAGCTACAATTGATCCCATACGCTTTTGGGTAGGTTTAGCCCTATCATTAAGAAATCCACTTACAAGTGACAAGAGACATAAATAATTGTTAATTGTTTTGAGTTGTTGGTTGTTCTGAAAAAAACCCTTACGTAAATTTGAAATGGAGATAATTGGAATTTTGATAATCAATTGGTTTCTTTTAACTCCTATGTTTGTCAAAGCATCTGCATCCGTTAGGTTTTTAATCTAGTTTTTTAGCTATTTTTTAATAGTTTTATTTTATTAAGGTTAAACAAAATTACTTTTGTTTTTAAAATTTGGACCCCACACTAAAAGTAGACACATGTCAAATTTTCTTTGGTTAAAAATACCAAAAAATATTGTTTATATTATTTACTCTCTCTCCGATTTTTTAAAGGTTCCTTAGCAAGAAACCATGGACACTAGTTTTTAAATTTTGGGGTACTATAGCTAAAAAATCTATTATATTTTATTGTTAAAAACCTAGATGCTCTAATAGTTTGATTTATATAGATCTTTTGATTATTATTTTTCAAAAATCCTATAAAGATATCCTGAGTTGGGTATGTGTTCTTCCTCGATTACGTTAGCATCAAGAACATTCAGAATAAAATTAAATTTGTAAATAAGAAGGAGGATGGAGATTATGGGAAAGAGAGGGGTCAGAAGACCCAATTGAGAATTATCGGAGACATCCTTTCAGAACCATTGAAGCTGGATTTGCAATAAAAATCAATTGAAAAGGATGAAATCAACATAACTGGTTCAGGGTTTGAACAAGCGGAAGATTGGGTAAGAGCTTGTACATCGTATAATGAAGCCCTCCACTTGCGCCTACTAGAAGAGGAATACGCCTTGTCACCGACAACTGAAAATCCCCCTTTGGACCGAGAGAGAAGAGAGAGATTCTCTCTCTAGGTGGGCCGCTACTTAATTTTGATTAAAAAAAATTCACCTTGGTCATTCAGTAGTCGTTAGCCTAACTTTTGCTCATGTGTTGAGACATATATCCATATATAAAGTTAAAACGATAGACTTCCTAACATTGTTAAATTCTAATATGAGAATAATAAATCTTAATAAAAATAAAATATTAAATTTGATTAATTATAATTTGATGTTTTTTAGCTTCTTAGTTTAAACTATATCATAGATTAAAAAACCGAAGTTAAAATAACATGTTATGAATTAATATCTTATTATCCATTATTTTTATGTCATAAGCTGTTTAGGCTGATATACTAAATCTATGGTACATATTTCCTCATAAGTTGGTTCATTTAGGCTTGATTACATATTAGTCAGGTTTATCGTGCATACTCATTTTCATGTTTTCACCTTAAAATTTTTAAATTACATACGAAATAAGAAATTATAAATATTACTATTCAAATTATGAAGAATATTGACTTCTGTAGATGATGATTTAGGTATCGAATTGAACAAATAAGAATAATAAAACCTATTTGGCCGAAATAAAACAGGTAAATGGTGGCAGTGATTGATAATCAAACTCGTAAGGACAAGAACAAAGACAAGAACCCCAGGTAGAACAAGACTTGAACCTTGTCGTACGACCAATCGGTCTTCGTTTTGTACAAGTCGGCATAACCTAGAATTGTTCTCTAAGTAGGAGCACCAAGAGTTTTTCCTGGCTAGTCGCAATAACCAAATGCGAAGGGAACTAGTAATGACGAATCAACTAGTGCTTGAAAGTGATAAATTGTAACCCACACGAGGAGTTTTCTGGATTGAGATTCGCTACTCGATTGAGAGTGTTTTTGCATTTTAAAACAATGCAAATTTGATTTCTCTTATTTAAGATCATGTTCATAATAGATCTAGATGGGCCAAAATTATAAACAATAGAACATTCACTTAAAATCTGCTAAAACGAGAAACTAGATCCTAAAAACGAAACTACAAAGGCTTGTCTTTCCTGGATCAAAATTCAACCTTATCTAAGCTTAAATAAATGAATAATAAGCTAAATAATAGATCAATGTCGTGGGTAAATATTGACAAACATTCTAAGTCTATAAATGTAGTAAACTAGACACGGACAATATTTTTCAATAGAATCGTTGTCTTGACTTCCGTCTTAACTTCTGTCGTGTCCTCTTCTTACTTCATTCCATAAGCCATGAATGTATTGATCTCTCTTTCAAGATCCTTTAGTCTGGACATGATCATTGATCCATTAAAAGTTGGAGTTAGTGGCGGGAATGATCCTTCATTACTAATTAGCGTGTGATTTGTTGTAAAAGTTGACAGAATCTGGGGTTGGATAGCGTTTGATAAAGAAACACAAATATTTGGATAGTTTTATAAAAATTAAATTATAATAGGTAATTTACTACAAAATCGGTATATATTGGATTATTATTAGAAAAGTACTAAATAATCAAACAAGCTTGAATTCTGCAAACTTTGTAAGATCCCGAACCCTATATATATATAGCCTTAAGGCTTAAGCCTACAGATAAGGGAAATATTCTTCTTCAATTCAATTCAATTCATATCCTTAAAAAACTCTTTACATAACTTATATTATTATTGATGGAGGGCCATCCACAAGTCCAACCCACACAAGGGGCGGTCACAAGACCAAGAGCAAGGAAGCTAGAAGAGGACCTTGCAAACATGATCAAGGAAGCCAATTTGTGCACCTCAATGAACCATGAGATGGACACCATTGTTCACATGCTCCTAGTATGTCTCAGAGGAGAAATTACTCAACAACTTTGATGACAAGCCCCAAGCTCAACAAGGACCCTAAGAGGTTGCAAGTTCATCCAAAGTTGTCTTTCCGACAATCCAACACTTTTGAATCACTTGGCCATTCTCGGCGATGTTTTGTACTTTTCCCTTCAGAGCCTTGACCTTGCTCTTTCTCAAGGACTTCTCAAAGGGTAATTTAGACTTTCTCATGTATGTTTAGAGTGCTCTAGGGCCCTGGTTGCATTGGGGTATAAAAGCTCTCTAAAAGCTATGTTTTAGGATCTTTTGGCAAATTTAGACTTTTGAGTGCTTTGTAACCACAAGTATGCTTGTGAAACCTCAAGATTCAAGCTTCAAACAATGTCCGTCCTAGATGTTTTGGTAAAAGAGTAATTCCATGAGTTTCTTTCCCACTAATCACACTAGACATCTCTTGGTGCTTTAGGAGTCATTATCTCATCTTGTGTCAAGTTGTAGGCAAAGGGTTTTCTTTACCTTCCATGTTGTGTAAAGGTTAACTCCAAGGTGCTCATTTTTGTGTAAGGGAGGTTCGGAGCACCCATCTATCCTTTTAATTGTCTCAGTCTCTAGTTTTTCCTAGGATTAGTCAGCATTGGAGAATAACTTAGTTTTGTTGTTGTTTCACCATTGTTGAGCATGGTGTGTCTAGATCGAGATAAGGGAAGTTTTCCCTACATTAAGTGGTATCAAAGCTCAGGCTGACTTCACAAGCTTTCACCTATCTCAATTCCAAAACCCTTGCAACTACACCGGTTGCAAGAACCAAAAATAGTCCCATACCCAACTTTGTGTTTGTTGTTCTTGTTGTGCTCTTGCTAATTTGGTGAAGTCTTTTGCAGGGTAGAATCCAAAGACTTGTTCTTTTAAGTGTCCTTGAGGATCAATAATCTTGAACACGGAGTGTCAAGATCTCACCTAGCCCAACTCATTACCCGGGTGAAAATCACCAAATCTGTATTAGCGGTAAGCCACAAAGAGCTTGAGCCATCCCCGGACCAACACACCCCATTGAGTCCCATCAAGTCACATCCATAGTCAAGGTTGTTGACTTCAAAATTCGTCTAGAGATCACGAGAGAGACCCAAGGGAGCGCGCATGGGAAAGCAGCTAAAACATCTTGTCATTCACCATATTACCCGGTGGACAATAGCTGAGCTTGCAACCATTTCTAACGTGAACCCCTGCCATTTTGTCTCGTGCTAGAACAAAAGTGACTCGTGCCTTTTCAACCAACAAGTTACCTACTTCTTTTCCATATTTGGTTTCCAAAGTTGTAACAAAAGAGGAATGAAAAACATTTGGAAAACCGGTGCTTAACATAAAAAGGTAGCACCTAAAGTAGTTTTATGACTTTTTGTTGTAAACATTTCTTTTGAAACATTTTGTATGTGTCAAGTGACTTTAAGACCAATTACAAGGAGGAAGGATTTCCATGAGCCTCTCGCACCCAGCCTAAACCCTAACCCTCTTTGCTTAGCCGGCATCCAAGTTCCTAAGGCTTCAACCCTCTCATTACCTCACCCATCTTGGACACTCTGGACTCAAACTGAAGCTTCTCAAGTCCACATTCAAGTTCAAGCCTGAGTAACTCCCTAACTTGTTCTTTCGAGCTTAAACACTTGTTTACTTTCCACTTCTTGTAAGTCGAGAGTAGTGAAGAGTGAACTTTGAGACCCTTTCTTACCTAGCTCTTGAGTTTTGTAGCGTGATCACTTTTGTGTACTGATTCCTCGTGTGTTGCCTTCACAAGATGTCAAAAAATATAGGCAGCACATTGACTGAGTTGTGAGAAGAGAGCCACCAAAGATCACTACTCGGGTTGTTATTATTCTAACACTTAACCAATTCAGTGTTGTTTGTTTGTGATCATGTCAGAGTCTAACCAAGGATCACTTCATGGATCTCAACCAGACATTCCTCCACCCATTACCTTAGACCAAAGCCAAACAACCAGCCTGAGATGGTGAACCTTCTAAGATCCCTTAATGACCATGTAGCTTCTCTACTAGTAGGATAGCTACCTTGGAAACAAGGGTGACCACTACTAGAACACCACTTATCCAGCTGAACACTCAGTTTGACATAGGAGAGCATTCCAACCTTCCACCAAATTCACCTTTTCCCACTCAATAAGAATCCTTCAATGGAAGGACACATCCTAGTCAAGAAACCCTTAGGAGAGGCCCTAGATCCCAAGAAACACACTTCCCTAACCTACCAAATATCAATGTTAGAAGGGAAGTTTCTGAACAGAACTCTCCTTATGTGAATAGGTATGATGATGAGTTTGATGATGAGATGCAGGATGACAGGTTCATGGAACAAGGATGATAGAATAGAGGAGGAAGGAATAGAAGGCCAAGGAACCAAGGAAATAGGCCAAGGGAACCAATGGAACCAGAGGATGGTCTTGGAAAAAGTGAAGGTCAAGCTACCTACATTTGAAGGCAAGTGTGACCCAGACCTCTACATGGATTGGGAGAAGAAGATGGAACAAGTGTGGACTTGCCACAACTTCCCTGAACTGAGTAAGGTTCAATTAGCTTCTCTAGAGTTCCAAGGATTTGCCATGATGTGGTGGGAAAACCTAGTTAGAGAAAGGAGAGCCCATTATGAACCACCAGTTCACACTAAATGAAGGATTTGATGGGGGAAAGGTTCATACATGCACACTACTCCAAAGACCTTAGACAAAGGCTTGAAAGCCTTAGACAAGGATCAATGAGTGCAGATGAGGCTTTTAATGTCATGCACGTTGCCATGATCAAGGCAAATGTGAGAGAAGATGATGAAGCAATATGTGATAGATATCTTAGAGTGCTCAACTCTTCCATATCTATGGAAGTTGACATGTATCCCTAAACCAATAGCACAGAGCTTCTCCACAATGCCATCAAGGTTAAAAGAAATCTCAAGGATAGAGCGATCCAAGTCACAAGGGACAGTAGCTCCAACAATGCTTGGAAGGGAAAGGTTGGGACTTCCACACCTAATCAAGCCAAGGATGTTAGTTCTCATAGAGAGCCTTACAAGGCAACAAACCAGCCTACTAAACCCCAAGGCACGACATTTGGCATCAAGGGAAGTACTTCTAACCCTCCTAATGCTACTACTTCTGTAAACAATAAGACTAGTAACATTGAATGTTATAAGTGAAAGGAAAAGGTCATTATATGAGAGATTGTCCTAACAAGAGAACTGTGATAATTAACTCCCTAGGGCAATATGATTCAGAAAGTGATCAAGAATGAAAACAATGACCTTAATCACATAGATGAGCATGACAATGTGTTAGTTGTGAAGATGAGGCTGAAGATGAGCTAGAATATGAGCAAGGAGAGAGTTTGATATTTAATAGGACTTTAAGTGCACAATCTGAGTTAGTAGAAGATAACTAGAGAGAGAACTTGTTCCATACTAGGTGTTTAGTCAAGGATAAGGTGTGTGAGTTGATCATAGATGGAGGAAGTTGTTGTAACATTTCTATTACTGAATTAGTAACTAAGATACAACTAAACTCAGTTTTACACCCTAGGCCATACAAATTACATTGGATGAATGATTGTCGAGAGCTTAAGGTACATAGACAATGTAAGGTTACTCTCAAGATAGACCATTATGTAGAAACCATCTTATGTGACATACTGCCTATGCAAGCTTGTCATATACTCTTAGGAAGACCTTGGCAACATGATAACAAAGTGCACCATGATGGTTTTACTAACAAGTACACTTTCTTGTTCAATGGTAAGCATATTACTCTCAAGCCTATGACTCCCTTACACATTGTCAAGGCTGCAAAGTGAAAGAGGAGCTAAAGAGAAGGTTAAGACTAGTGATAAGGTAAGGAACCAGGTTCAAGGACAAGACAAGGGGAAGATTGCATTGGTATCTTCAAAGTAAGAGATCCATGATCAATGCATACATAGGTACACAAGGCTTATGTGTGTGACCAAGATTCACACCTTAGCCTCAGGAGGAAGCTTCGAAGGACTCCCTCCTTCCATACAACAAGTGCTAGAATCCTTCAAGGAAGTGTTCCCTGAAGAGCTACCTCAAGGGCTCCCACCATTCAAAGGCATAGAACATCAAATTGACTTCATCCCTGATGCCACATTACCTAATAGACCAGCCTATAAGATGAACCCCAAAGAAAGTCAAGAGATAGATGATCAAGTGCAAGAACTTTTGAAGAAGGGCTTAGTTAGGCAAAGCATGTCACCTTGTGTAGTTCCAGTTTTTCTAGTACCTAAGAAGGAGGATACATGGAGAATGTGTGTGGATTGTAGGGCCATCAAAAACATCACAATCAAGTATAGGCACCCCATACCTAGGATTGATGACATGTTAGACGATTTCCATGGAGCCACTTGCTTCTACAAAATTGACATTAAGAGTGGCTACCACCAAATCAGAATGAGAGAAGGAGATGAATGGAAGACTACCTTCAAGACTAAGTTTGGCCTCTATGAATGGCTTGTCATTCCATTTGACCTCACCAATGCACCATCTACCTTCATGGGACTCATGAACCATGTTCTCAGAGACTCCATTAACAATTTTGTGGTGGTATATGATAGGCGTTTTACCGGTCGCTTTTCCTGTCAAAGATAAATCCAACTAAATATCCACTAGTTAAGCGGTAAGTCGGAGTTGATTCCACAGGGATCCACAACGATAGTTTATTTCAATTGTGTTATCAATAGTAACAAAAGGGGAGTTTTGCTTTGTAAAATTGTCGAAAGCAATAGTAACTAAATGCGTTGGATTTGTTAAACTTATAATGATGGAAAGCTCACTCTTTCAGTCTCAGCACATTATTCTTATGGAAAGTTGATCATCGAATTCTAATAAAGTTATGTTCTTTTAAATAAATAATCTAGTTGTCCTACTCTTTGTTCGTAAATAGCAACTAGTCCAAATAGTCCTAGAAACCCTTGTTGTATGCAATAACCAAAGAAATCCTAAGGTTTAACTACTCAACAGCATAAAGATCAAAGATATGTAGGCCTATGCAATACCACTGGCAAATCATCGATACTCGACACAGGTTTATAATCTCTACAAAAGAAGCACTCGCAAATAGTCTATGCTAATTCTGATTGCTACCTAGAGGACAAGACTTTTCAAATTGAATTATCAAGCCTAGCAGTATGAATGAATAATAATCAACCTAGTTTGCAACCTAGATAAAATCAATACCAATCAATGACAATAAGCACAAGAGAAAATAAAACAATGCTAAAATTATTATTACAACATAAACATAGAATTCTCACAAACAATTTATAGAACAATGGCCTCAACCTAAGAGTGAACTCATAAGGACTTAGCCAGACATAGCCAAGAGAAAGATATACATGATGATGGATAAACTAACCAGGGATGAAGGTAGAAGATGGTAGAAAGGTGGCAGCTTTCCTCTTGGTGGCTGAATTTCTAAGAAGTTGATTGTGAAAAGTGGCAAAAGAATAACTAATTTATTCTAACCTAAAACTAAGGATTTATATAGTACCCAGCCTAAGAAATATAAAATAACTGAAATATAAAAGATAAAATGGGAAAAACTAATAAAAACTAATAAATTCCCGGGCTTAGATCTGCATTTTGGGCCGGGTCCGTCTAAAGTCGCGGTCGCTACTTTCAGGGTCGCGATCGCTACTTTTCTCTAGTCTTCCAGAAACGGCTTCAGTCTCAATCGCTACTTCATGGGTCGCGATCGCTACTTTCACTTTAAGGCAAAGTCTCGATCGAGACATTATAGTCTCGACCGCGACAGCTTCTTTGAGGGAAATTTTCGACCGAGACTCCAAAGTCTTGACCGAGACTTCTTCGTCTTGGCTCATCTTCGTCTTGAAACCTTTTCTTGGATTGGTCTTCGTCTTCTGCAAGCTTCCGAGGCAGCTCGGCTTCGCCTCTCCGCTTCTCCATGGGTGTAGGTGTGGTCGTCTTCTCTCTAGCTCCGTCCCAAATGCACTAGAGGCGAGTACAAATAGGATCTCCATAATACAATACCACATAATAACGCTTAAGGTCATCCCGCGAATCTATAAGTCAACAATTATACCTGATTCCGGGAATACCACTCAATAAGCACCTAAACACCACTAATCCTAAGCTAATAGTCGCTAGTTACACCATATAATAAGATCCTATCAAACCTCCCCACACTTAAACCTTGCTCGTCCTCGAGTAAGCAAAATAAAACTCACTCCTCGTAAAAGCACAAAGGTCTACAGTAAGTGTAGAGAAAATCTGCTAGCGACTATACTCCAATCTCCAAAGTGTACATAAGCACTAACCTACTCCGATCTATCTCCTTATGTCTCCGAGATGTCCTACCCAAAACCCTCCTTATTTCTCCACCTTCATATGACACCACTCCATAGCAATAATAATAATCGAACAAAGTGATGTGCGTCAAAGCACACGTGGAATCCTAATCTCCTCTAAGGGTAAGGGTACATAAATATGATATAAATAAGGATAAAATCGAGTCTCCCACTCGCTTATACACTTCCTATTCCTACTCTTCGAGTAATGTCCTAAACCACTAGATATAATGATAAGTCCACAAATCACAACCACTAATCGTAATTTAAAATTCTGCATCATACAACCACAACAGTATGCATCAAACTCCAAGAAATAGTGAACTAATCCTAGAATCTAACTCAACCGCCGATAATATATATAAAGCAACCTAATAAACTAATGGAATGGTAGATATGCAAAGTGTGGATACAATAAGCTCATAAATAAGAGATATAAAAGGCTAAACTGACTCCTTATACCTCCTTGGTGAATCCTAGAAACCAGAGACATCCTTCTACTCCCTTCTTATGTCTCCTACGCCATTAGATATGCAATCAATAAATCAATCACAAAACAATGTAATTCCGGCGCCCTTTCGGGTTTCACCAAAATCAAAGTGGTAGGAACTATTCTTTTCTTTTCTTATTATTTTTTTTTCAGGCACCAACCTTTTCCTTTTTAATCCTTTTTTTGCTTGCCTGGTTTTTATTCTTTTATTTTTCGTATTTTTTTTGACTTTTTTGTTTCTTTTTCGTATTATTTTTGTCTATTTTTTTAATTTTTTTTAAAACATAAATATTAATGCAAGAGTTCGAACAGTAATAATCTGGTACAGACTCGATCGAAATACGACTCAAAACAGTTCAGCAGAAAATAAGTAAGAAAGATAGTAAAAACACATAAACTCCTCCTCGGTACGGTAAATCCCCTCCCCACACTTGAACATCGCATTGTCCTCAATGCAGCAAAAGAGGACCTCATAAAATAGGGAAGGGGGAAATACCGTTATCACTCCGCAGCGTCATCGTCATCACCATCATCATCAGACTCCTCCTCATCGTCGTCGTACGCATCGTCGTCGTCCCCAGCCGGTGGATCGTGGTAGTTAGCTCGGAAGAGCTCCCAATGCTGCCACTAATACACCCATTGTTGGTGCTGATACTCCTAGTCCCGCAACATGTCCTCTCGGATGGCCGTCATGTCGGCCTGGAATCGCTCCTGGTTCTGGACGAGCGCATGTGTAGTCGTCCGCCCCGATCGCCGCCGTAATCTGGTCCATCTGGTGCGCCATGTGGGTCCGCCAATACATCTCGTCAGAATAAGGCTAAGAACCCGAACCGCTCGCGCATGCGTCGGAATACGTGTGCTGAAACTCGGGCGTGGGGGCAAACGGAGGTGGAGGTGCAAATGGGGCTGGAGCTGGGGCTGGCGCTAGTCCCGATACGGGGAAGTGCTGACCCTCAGGAATGACATCCGGTGGGATGTATGAATCGGCCGATGACCCGAAGACGACGGGCTCCTCTCTAGGATAGGTGATCTGAAATCCGCGCCCGTACAAGTAGATGAAATCTGGGCCATCTCTCCGCAACCACTGGTTCCTCGTGCACTAGGACTCGTCGCATAAGTGGCTCCCCCTCATAGGCTGATCACGCGGTGGGCAGCCGGCCTCGATAGCTAGGAGGGTAATCATCCCTCCTACGGCGATGTCGCCGAACTGCGGCTTCTGCGACTCCTGGCAGGCACGGACAAACTGGGTAGGCCAGTCGGGGATGTAGAACTCGCACTCAAACGAGAATGCGTACATCAAAAGAGCTGGTGGACCGAGATTTTGTTGCTCTCGGCCTTGTTTCCGAAGCACATCGCCACCACCTTGTGGATGAGGCGCCACTGCGGAAAGGCTACAGAGGTATCTGTGGTGCGTCGGGCGTCGTACGCCTCTCCCGATCCTCTGTTCCACCATTCCTTCACCGTCTCGTTGTCCACGTCTCTATCCCAGTTTCTCCTCTTCGTCACCCCAAACGCGTGCGCGATCTACTCATGGGTGAGTCGCCATGTCCTGTTGCTCGACCGCCATTCATATGCAACACCCGGCCGGTGCGATTGTCTAGAGTCACGGACAAAGTATGGAGGAATTCCCGAGTGAAGTTCGGGAATGTGGGTGCACTCAACCCCAGGAAACCCCCTAAGCCGGCCTTGTTGAACATCGCCCTGACCACCTCTTGCAATTACATGTTGTCCAACAAAACCGTGTCCGGGAACCGAGTCTTAACGATTGCTTTGTCGTTGACGATCTGCTCTAACTCATCCGCGTTTCTCCTTTGTCTCTTCGGAGCCATTGATCACAACAGAGCAAAAATTCTTAGCAAAGATATGGTGGTCACAGCCACAAATGGACAAGATCAGACCGCTCGAAGATACCTGAAACGCGTAATTCTGGATGTCGCGGTCGAGTCTCAGAATGTAGCGGTCGAGACTCAAGAACACCGGATGAGTTGCTCGAATATCACGGTCGAGACCCAGGGAGTAGCGATCGCGACTCAAGAACATCGCCGAAAACCCAGATTTTCGATCGTCTTTTCGATCTCGTTTGGCCTCCTCTTCAAACACCACTTCAGATCTGGACTACATGACTAAAATCAGGCCTAATGGGGGTGATTTTGTGGAGGAAAAACAAGGTTTTGGAGGGGATTTGAGAAATTGGGGTTTTTAGGGTTCTTGATGATTTTGGACGAATTTGGGCGAATTTGAAGGAGAGATTGATGGAGGGTTGTAGAGATGATGATTTCAAGTGAAATGGAGGAAGAAATTTTGAGTTTTGAGGGATTTGTAAAAATGGGTTTTAGGGAGGTTGAGAGTGTTTTGGGGAAGAAGGTGAAGGAAGAAAGGGGAAAGGGAGTGTAGCGGCCGAGGCATAGGCTGAGTCGCGGGCCGAGTCGCGGTCGAGACATAGGAGTCTCGATCGCGACTTTTGTAGTGAGGCGCGTTTTCGTTTATTTTTCGTCTGCTGCTTCCTACATGGTGGTCCCGTTATTTTCCCTGAAACAAAAACATTAAAAACTAAACAAAACATAGGGATTAGCGTTAGTGAAAATCCCCGGGTTGCCTCCCGGTCAGCGCCTTATTTAATGTCGTGGCACGACGTACAACAACTCATTCAACGTTTTTCTATCCTTTACGGATCGCGTCGTCCAGCAGTAATTTCTTAAACCATAGATGGAAAGGTTTGAACCTTACACCATTCTCCTCTTTCACTACCCACACTTGTTTGGGTTTCTTCTCCGTCTTCTTATCCCCACTCTTATTCTTGGCTCCACCTTTCGCCTTTCCTTTCGCTTTCTTGGGGACCTGAACAACAGCTTTAGCAGATTTCTTTTCCTGTTTGGTTAGCGAGGTGGGGCTACTGCCCAAAACAGCATTAGATCCAAGCTCGGAAATTTTAATGACATCATTTATGCAAAACACAGAGCTATGATCTAGGGGTTGTGGCTTAGTACCAAATATATTAAATTGAACAACTTCCCCATTAAATCCGAGCGTAAGCGCCCCGGTATCTAAATCCAGCTTAGTTTTAGATATCCGCATAAACGGTCTACCTAGAAGGACAGGTGTAGCATGCATCTCATGTTTATCATCCAGCACATAGAAATCAGCAGGGAAAATAAGGTTCTCTAATTTAAACAACACATCTTCGACCAACCCTCTCGGGTAGATCGTCGATCCATCGGCTAATTGCAAAACTAGTCCTGTTTTACTCATGCGCCTTAGATTTAATGATTCAAAAATTGAGTAAGGTAAAACATTTATCGAAGCCCCTAAGTCTAACATAGCTTTGTCAATTCTAGTTTGACCTATGGTACAAGGGATGCTCACCATTCCTGGGTCTGCGCGCTTAGTAGCCATCTTCGGTTGGATGGCTGCGGAGACCCTTCCGCTTACCTAGACTTGCTGCCTCCCTTGCAACTTCTCGGTTGCTTTCTTAGTGCACATCTCTTTCAAACGCGTAGCAAAACGGGGTACCTTTTTGGCGAGTTGAAGTAGATAGCTATTCCCCTGGCATTTCCCGAACCTTTTGAGGATCGCCTCGTCCTCCCGAATATCATTGTCAGAAAGTCGTGGTCGAGAATCATTGTCGCGGTCGAGACTTTCATCGGAAAATTTGTCGAAGTCTGGATTACCTCCTTCTCGATCGAGACTTTGAAGTCGCGGTCGAGATTTCTCCTCGAAGCCAATGTCGCGCTTGAGAGTCTGATGTAGCAATCGCGAGTTTCTCTCGGCGTTAAAGTCGCGGTCAAGACTCTCATGTCTCGGTCCAAACTTTTCTGCAGATTCGTCCTCCTCATCCTTTTCAGCGGCCCTTTGCTCTCCTACTGTCGAGATCACACTTACATTCTCCCGCGGTGCTGCTACGGCCTGAGATGGTAGCTTCCCCGAGCCTTGCTGTTGAAGATTGTTTACCGCCTCCGCTATTTGAGCCGCTTACTTCTCTAAGCTCCTTATACTCGACTCCGTCGTTTGCACGTGGGTTGTGATATGCTTGGACAAGGACTTGATCATCTCCCTCAGCGATGGTTCCTCATTCTTTGGTTGGTATGGCGCACGGTACTGATTGTTGAATTGGTACGGCCTGTTCTGTGCCCCGGATGAATCTCCCCATCGAAATCCGGGATGGTCATTCCCTCTCGGATTGTAGTTTCCCTCTCGCTGGTTGTAATTATTATTGTTGTTCTCGAAGCGAGGTCGGGGAGGTCCGAATCCTCCTATAGCGTGCACCTCCGTGATAGTCTGGTCCTGGAACTGTGGACACATAACGGTGGGATGAGTCTCGTCTGCACAAATAACGCAAACTCTCGCAGGCTTTGCATTACCAACGGCGAGGTTCTTTATCATACTCTTGAGCTCAGCTATCTCGCTCTTCCATTCCGGCTCTCCGGAGCTCACAACATTGGCTCCCTTTCGTGCATACGTCCTTCCGAAGCTCCTCGTGCCCTCGGCAATCTCGTTCAATCGTGCTCTGGCTTCGGCGGGAGTCAAATTGCACGTTCCCGTTGCACGCAGCATCCACCAATCGTCTCTCATTATCTAACAACCCATTATAGAGGTGGGTTACCAAGTCCTTCTCCTCGAACCCGTGAAATGGGCAGCTCGCACACAGTCTCGCGAACCTCTCCACATAGTCATATAATGTCTCAGCGTCCTGCTGTTCCACCATTGCTATCGCCCTTTTCAATGCAACCGCCTTCTTGGACGGGAAATCTTTGTTGAGCAAGGCTTTGTGAAGCTTCTCCCATGTGTCGATACTTCTGGTGGGCATCAAGTAATACCACTGTCGCGCGCTGTCTTTCAGCGTAAGACCGAAGGTTCTCATCTTGATTTTCTTGTCGGTGACATTGTTTGGTCTGCTGCAGCTGCAGATGTCATGGAACTCACTTAAATGCATAATTGGGTCTTCCCCAGCTGATCCATGAAACTTCGGCAATAAGTTGATGAAGACGGTCTTAAGTTCGAACGTGACGCCAGTATTCAGGGCAGGTGGCGTCACTCCTAGATGTTGTTGCGTCAGATCTGGGTCTATAAGCTCTCGCAACGTTCTGGCCGCCATTGATTCGATTACTAAATTCTGTAGAGATTGTCGTAGATTGTGTAGATGCACCCGCTCTATCTCTGGAGTAAAATCAAGTAAATCGGAATTAGTGGCTCGTGTGTGGACCATAATATAGGTCCACCCCAAGATAACACAAATAGAAGCAAACTATGACAGTTGGCTCCCCGGCAACGGCGCCAAAATTTGGCAGGCGTTTTACCGGTCGCTGTTCTTGTCAAAGATAAATCCAACTAAATATCCACTAGTTAAGCGGTAAGTCGGAGTCGATTCCACAGGGAGCCACAACGATAGTTTATTTCAATTGTGTTATCAATAATAACAAAAAGGGGGGTTTTGGTTTGTAAAACTGTCGAAAGCAATAGTAACTAAATGCGTTTGATTTGTTAAATTTATAATGATGGAAAGCTCACTCTTTTAGTCTCAGCACATTATTCTTCTGGAAAGTTGATCATCGAATTCTAATAAAGTTATCACTACTACAAAAAAGAGTCAAATACCCTATAGCAAATATCTCGGGCGTGTATTACACAAGATATAAAGTCTAGAAAAATTAAAAAACTCCAATATACACCATACATATGAAATAACCGGTGCATACAAGTGCCTGCTATTTTTTTTTGCAATTCAAATACCTCATGTTTTGTAGATCCTGTGTATTTGTACAGTAATATACACCCTTAAAATTATATCTGAAATATTTAATATAAATTTTGAAAACAAATCCGGTGTATTTGATACCAATTCACTTTCCTCCGGTACAAAATTTGAGCCCCAAAATTATGGCGCTCTCTCTCCCGCCTCATCAGTTTCCCCTCCGCTGCCGCCTTCTCCTCCAACCTCTCCCTCTCCCTATCAGCCCGCAACCCTAACTCCAAGATCGCTTTCTCCTACGACCCATTCTCCGTCTCCCTCCTCTCCCCCTTCCCGATCGCCAACGGAAAGCTCTCTTCCTTCGTCCACCCCACCAAGAACACAACGCATCGTACGAAGCTCCTGCAACTGTAACCCCTGTACAATTTTCAGTGGAGGAGACGGTAAAGAGTAGCTTGCTCGCGGGGCGAATATTAGATGTTCTGATTGATCTATGCAGTTATTTTGCTAACTCAAGCTACAATGTAGATTGCAGGCCAAGCTTGAATGCACCAGGCAGTCTGAGATGATACTATGATAGTAGGAATCAGTACTAAAGGTAACCAATCTTAAGCAACAATTTTATGTTTGAATATGATCTCGTATGTAGGTTTTGGCTAGGAGAGACCTTAATCTTATATCTTTATGTGAACTATTCTTTGTGTTGGGTTCATACTCTACTGTTTGGTCAAATGTCAAGTTTTATGGGTAAGATTAATCTTGTTGTCTTCATAAACTAGTCTATGTTGACCAATCTGAAAGTGAGTTTGAGGTTCAAAAAAGGAGCTTAATGAGGTATTCTAATCAGTCATCGTTAGTATAGATCTTCCATATATCCGAGATTAATGAGGTCAGGTTTTATGGGTCAGATTAATCATGTGACCTTCCACATATTCGAGTTGCTTCAGTTAGGAGGATGACAGTGATGAACCAGAAATCAGTCCTTTTAGAGTGTAATGGCGAATCCACCAAGTAAGACAACAGTGGCCCAGATGAATCACAGGGTTGCTGTCTTCTCCATGATGTATAAACGGAGTGCGGAAACAAGGTTAGATTCTTTTCATGTGCTACTAATGGTGATGGTGGGTTCTGATTGGGTGCGGGCGTGTCCATGTCAGTGCTGACCTTTGACTCAAACATGGTGTTACAGTTCATATTGCTATGGATAATATACACAACTAATTGTTAGAGGCTATAATTTAGTTTTAAATTATAAACTGTAGCAAGCATAGCCTCACTTTTGTGCAATTCCTAGGGACAAGAATTATGAATTCTATATCCTACCATTTCTCTTGTGTGCTCAGATGAGAAGGTGTTTTTATATGTGTTGTTTGTGAAAACATGACTTTTTCTTGTTCATGCTACAATTGAAAATGATTGGATGATATTTTGAAAACTGGTTAATGGATGATATTAAAAACTGGGTAAAGGATGATATTGAATGATCAGATGAAAATATTGTTTTTCATGCTACAATTGAATAAACTATCTCCGTCGTTTTCTTTAAAATTCATCTATGTACCTATAACTTGATATTTTGAACTTATGCAGTAAAGCTCGAACGGTACAGGAGATACTGAGCATTGAGGTAAAGCCAGGATGGAAAAAGGGCGCAAAAGTCACATTCCCAGAGAGGAGTAGCCAGGAACGAGATGTAATACCATCTGATCTATTCTTTCTGACTTCTTGTATGTGGCTTGATAGAGGTCTTTCCTTTTCGTGAATGCTCATACTTATCTTTGTTAACTTTTTTAATGAGTACTACTAGTTAGAAATGAGTATTGCTAGTTAATATTAGATTTCACTTCACTTCTGCATATATCAGGATGATGACACATCAAAGAAGCAATGAAGAGCATTTCTTACTCAATTTTTTTCTCCCATCCTTCTTCAGGTTTGCTATTCTTCCAATTTTCTAATGCTTTATTCATTACACATGTCAACTTCTAATTACTGTGTCCGTTCAATCTTTCTCTGCAGGCATTCTCCATTACTTTTTTTGGTGAATGGGGTGACAAAAGCCAGGTAATTTGTGCTTCTAAGTTAAATTCCGGCCTATTTCTCTTCCCTTTTAGTCTACTGAGATTGTTAATATCGTGATTTGAGAGATGGAAAATGGAAACTACATAGAATGTGGTATGTGAATTTGCGTGAGCAGGTCAAATGGCAGATTAGATATTGCCTATTGGATGTGGAAACTAGTAGATTAACCTATTGGTATGAGGAATTGGGAAGGGAAGGTGAAATTTTTTGCTTGATGGTGGAGTGGGATCTTGAATTGACTTCTATTGAGTCCCGCTAATACTTGCTGTCATGAGTTTTGTAGACTGTTGTTTTATTGCTTACCTTGAGTAAGTATTGTTATCCTGTGTTTTGTAACTGTCGGGCTAGACCTAATAAGTTATGATTTTGACAGTATTTCTTTGCTTCAGATCTGTGATTATGACAATCGTTTGTGGTTGACTGGTTGTTGTGGTTTTTGTCTGGCCATTTTCTATTCTGAGCAGGTTTGTTTAAATGTTTGAATTGGTGAAAGCTCTAGATGTTGTAGTTATGAATTTTGATCTATATGACTGACATACTTGTTTGTTATTTCTATAACCTAGGAAGAAGTTGAGGTATTTACTTGAGTTTTACAAACAATCAGCATGGTATCCACAGGATGATGTCCACTTCATTTTCAGACATCTGTCTTGCGTGATATTTTTCTTTGTTGAATTTTCTTGTAGAAGCCAGATGATCTTAGATTGTGAAAAAAACTCATTTCTCTATCAGAGTATCTGACTTTCTCGTGTCGTTTTTTTCTTATTTAATATTGATAAGGATATTTGGTCTTCGCCTAAAGATAGAATATCTGACTTATAGTTTCTCCAAGAACTCAAGTCATCTATTACCTTTGTTCTGCAATTACTAATCTGGAATATAGTCTTAAACATTAACATCAACATCATAAAGGGGTATTTTCTTTCATTAATTGTTGTCTTTCTAATGTGTTTCATTGTTATATTTGCAGCCTCTTTTTCAAACAGGAAATGGAGCTATCTTTAATAGGGCTCCAGAATGCAGGCAAGACAGCCCTGGTAAATGTTGTTGCTACTGGTGGATACAATGAAGACATGATCCCTACGGTAACCTGTTCTCTTACAATTGCTCCACTTGCATTTTGCTTGCTGCAATGGCTAAGCATTCTTTAAATGTTTGAAAATTCTCATTGAAGTTCCATAAGCACCTGACATGAATTTAAACTCCAGGTTGGATTCAATATGAGGAAGGTAACTAAAGGGAATGTCACAATAAAGCTATGGGATCTTGGGGGTCAGCCAAGGTTCCGTAGCATGTGGGAGAGATACTGTCGTGCAGTTTCAGCTATTGTGTACGTAACCTTTCTTCAACTTTATCTCCCTGGAAATGTGCTATCCATGAAATTATAAATATGTGAAATTAGTACTTCACTGGTTCACTTAATTGATCTTCGTAGATCATCGTCAGAAAAATTAGGCCATACTAAATGACTGCAAAGACTACAAAAGTACTAAGACTACAAAACAGATTATGACTGCAAAGAGGTATGTTTATGGATCAGTTGGATTTGGATGTGGATTAATTGGACAAGGGATTGCTAATATGATTATGACTGCAAAGAGGTATGTTTCTATGTAGCATGAAAATTGCTTGCAATCAATAAGTTGAGATTGAGATTGAGAATTCTGGTGTTGGGTTGGTTTGCAAGAGCATTAAGAAATCGAAAAGGATGTACCTGTGCTGCCTCTTGTGAAGAGTGCAGCTCTATGGGGTATGTTATGTTAGTATGAACGAATGATGTATTAATTGATTGATTAATGGTTGTTTGGTTGGTGGTTTTAGGTGTATTCCTTGCAGTATCGTCAAACAGTAGGTATCAGATAGTAAACGGACTAGAAAGTATAGTAGAAGCTTCTGCTTTGGGGAAGAAGATTCCGCCCCTTACATTGGCTTTCATTGTCGGTGTCAGGTTCACCAACAATGTGTATGGAGGTATGCAATTTGTCGATTGGGCTAGGTGGAGTGGGGTTCAGTGAACACCCTACTTATTGCTTGCTTATGTACGCTTAGCGCAACCAAATCTGTTGATTCGTAGTATTTTTGTGTGTGTATGTGGGATGGACTATCAACTTTATTGATTACTTACAGTAGGGGTGTACTTATACAGAAGCAGTCCTTTAAAAACTTAGCAAACACATGTGAGTTTATGGAACAGGTAGAATCATTATTTCTGGAACGGAGAGAATAAACATATTCCTTCTATCTCAAACTTATTGTTAAGTAGTGACCAGTACTATTTATGGATTGTACTCATTTTTGTTTTAAACAAGTGTTTATGGTTTTATGAAAACTAAATATTATGTTTTGATTATTTGACTTAAGTACGTCATTGTGATGTATATTCTGCGACCATAAAAAGAAAACACATTATCAAGCAAAAGTTATAACAGATTTGCAACTACGGTATATTATTCCCACAAAACAAAACTTATGGTGTATAAAGAATATACCTCGGATTATATGACAAGAATATACCCCAGACTATTTAGGTTTACCTCGGATTAAATGGCAAGAATATACTACGGTGTATATTCCATATACCTCGGATTATATGGCAAAGGTGTACTTAGCTTTAGGACATATACCCCGGACATTCAATTCACTGGTGTATATTGGAACCAAATACCCCGGATAAATGAGAGAAAATACACCGGTTTAGTTGTATATCCGAGGTATATACAATAAATATCTCTCGGACACCTTTTTGGCTCTAAAGTGCGATGGGAAGGATAGAGAAAATACCCTGGGCGTAGATTTGTAATTAACCGAGGTATATAGCATATGATTATATATCTCTATGAGCTATACACCGAAGCCGATCCGGGGTATATGTGGTCAAACGCCCGGGATATTTGACTCTTTTTGTAGTAGTGTATGTTCTTTTAAATAAATAATCTAGTTGTCCTACTCTTTGTTCATAAATAGCAACTAGTCCAAATAGTCCTAGAAACCCTTGTTGTATGCAATAACCAAAGAAATCCTAAGATTCAACTACTCAACAGCATAAAGATCAAAGATATGTAGGCCTATGCAATACCATTGCAAATCACCGATACTCGACACAGGTTTATAATCTCTATAAAAGAAGCACTCGCAAATAGTCTATGCTAATTCTGATTGCTACCTAAAAGACAAGACTTTTCAAATGGAATTATAAAACCTAGCAGTATGAATGAATAATAATCAACCTAGTTTACAACCTAGATAAAATCAATACCAATCAATGACAATAAGCACAAGAGAAAATAAAACAATGCTAAAATTATTATTAGAACATAAACATAGAATTCTCACAATCAATTCCTAGAACAATGGACTCAACCTAAGAGTGAACTCATAAGGACTTAGCCAGACATAGCCAAGAGAAAGCTATACATGATGATGGATAAACTAACCAGGGATGAAGGTAGAAGATGGTAGAAAGGTGGCAGCTTTCCTCTTGGTGGCTGAATTTCTAAAAACTTGATTGTGAAAAGTGGCAAAAGAATAACTAACTTATTCTAACCTAAAACTAAGGGTTTATATAGTACCCATCCTAAGAAATATAAAATAACTGAAATATAAAAGATAAAGTGGGAAAAACTAATAAAAACTGATAAATTCCCGGGCTTAGATCTGCATTTTGGGTCGGGTCCGTCTAAAGTCGCGGTCGCTACTTTCAGGGTCGCGGTCGCTACTTTTCTCGAGTCTTCCAGAAACTGCTTCAGTCTCGATCGCTACTTCATGGGTCGCGATCGCTACTTTCACTTCGAGGCAAAGTCTCGATCGAGACATTATAGTCTCGACCGCGACATCTTCTTCGAGGGTAATTCTCACCGAGACTCCAAAGTCTCAACCGAGACTTCTTCGTCTTGGCTCGTCTTCGTCTTGAAACCTTTTCTCGGACTGGTCTTCGTCTTTTGCAAGCTTCCGAGGCAGCTCGGATTTGCCTCTCAGCTTCTCCATGGGTGTAGGTGTGGTCGTCTTCTCTCTAGCTCCGTCCCAAATGCACTAGAGGCGAGTACAAATAGGATCTCCATAATACAATACCACATAATAACGCTTAAGAGCATCCCGCGAATCTATAAGTGAACAATCATACCTGATTCCGGGAATACCACTCAATAAGCACCTAAACACCACTAATCCTAAGCTAATAGTCGCTAGTTACACCATATAATAAGCTCCTATCAGTATACTTTGATGACATCCTCATCTACTCTAAGTCCTTTCAAGACCATGAAGTTCACCTTAGGGAAGTGTTATCCAAACTCAAAATTGAATCTCTTTTTGCTAACCTTAAGAAGTGTGACTTCTACTATGATCATGTAACTTTTCTTGGCTTTGTAGTAAGCTCAAGAGGTTTAGAAGTGGACAAGGAAAAGATCAAGGCTATCCAAGAATGGCCAACACCAACCAGTGTCACACAAGTAAGGATCATCCAAGGACTAGCCAGTTTCTATAGAAGATTTGTGAGGGACTTTAGCACCATAGCCTCACCACTCACTGAGCTCACAAATAAGAACACACCCTTCACTTGGGGTCCAAGACAAGAGAAATCCTTCCATGAGCTCAAGGTCAAGCTAACTGAGGCACCACTCTTGGTATTTCCAGACTTCTCCAAGCCATTTGAAGTGGATTGTGATGCTTCTGGACTTGGCATTGGAGGTGTACTTATGCAAGAAGGCAAACACGTAGCTTTCTTTAGTGAGAAACTCAAAGGTACTACTCTCAACTACTCTACTTAAGATAAGGATCTCTATGATTTGTTTAGAGTCCTCAAGACTTGGAAACACTATTAATGGCCCTCTCAGTTTGTCTTGCATATTGACCATGAGTCACTTAAGCACTTTAGAAGCCAAGACAAACTTGATAGGAGGTATGGTAGGTGGATGTAATTCATTGAGACTTTCCCTTATATTATCAAGAATAAGAAGGGGAAAGACAACATTGTTGCAGATGCTTTGTCTAGGAGACATGTCTTGCTCACTACACTTGACTCTAGGGTTTTAGGCTTTGCATACATCAAAGAGCTATATGAGGAAGACATGGACTTTGGGACCATCTACACACACTGCAGAGAGAAGGGTCCAATGGACAAGTTGTACTTGTTTGATAGATTCTTGTTCAAAGTTGACAAGGTGTGCATTCCTAGGTGTTTCTTAAGGATCTTGCTTATTGAGGAAGCTCACAAGGGAGGACGCATGGGGCATTTTGGAAGAGACAAGACTTATGGTATGCTCCACACTAAGTTCTACTGGCCACATATGCTTAGGGATGTAGAGACCATGCTTAGGAAATGTATTGAGTGCCTTAAGACCAAGTCTAGACTGAAACCCCAAGGATTATACACCCCACTGCCTATACCTAGTGCACCATGGCTTGACATTAGTATGAACTTCATTGTAGGATTGCCTAGGACTTGGAAAGGTAGAGATTCCATCTTTGTAGTGGTGGATAGGTTTATCAAGATGGCACATTTCATATCTTGTCACAAAACTGATGATGCCACTAATATAGCTAACCTATTCTTTAGTGAGGTAGTTAGACTCCATGGAATACCTAAGACTATTGTGAGTGATAGAGACCCTATGTTCTTGAGCCACTTTTGGAGGACACTATGGGGTAAGCTAGGCACTAAGTTACTGTTTTCTACATCTAGCCACCCACAAACTGATGGTCAAACTGAGGTGACCAATAGGACCCTAGGAACCTTGCTTAGGGAAATGATTCAGAAGAACCTTAAGTCTTGGGAAGATGTGCTACCTCATGTGGATTTCTCTTATAATAGATTTGTACACTCTTCCACCAGTATGAGTCCATTCATGTGTGTTTATGTAACTAACCCACTAACCCACTTTGATCTTAGTCTTTTGCCTTGCAAAGAGAAGTGTGACTTCAGTGCAGAGAACTAGGTGAAACACATCCAGGAGCTACATGAGAGGACTAGGATAAGGCTTGAAAAGCTTGCACAAGACGTGGCTAAGAGCAAGAACAAGCATAGGAGGAAAGTGCTACTCAAAGAAGGAGATCTAGTGTGGGTGCACGTCAGGAAGGAGAGGTTTCCTAACCTAAGAACTTCCAAACTCTCCCCAAGAGGCGATGGACCTTTAAGGTGCTAAGGGTGTTTGGTGACAATTCCTATGTCATTGATCTACCTTAGGAATATGGAGTCAACCCCACATTCAATATAGGAGACCTCACTATCTACAAAAAGGGGCATGATGACACCATAGAGGAAGATGAACCAGTGGAGCCATTGCACATCAAGGATGGAAATGGCCTGAGGTCAGGCCCTTTTCAAGAAGGATGGAATGATGGAGGATCATCAACAAGTCCAACCACACAAGGGGCGGTCACAAGAGCAAGATCAAGGAAGCTAGAAGAGGACTTTGCAAACATGATCAAGGAAGCCACTTTGTGCACCTCAATGAACCATGATATGGAAACCATTGTTCCCAAGCTCGTAGTATGTCTCATAGGAGAAATTACTCAAAACATTTGATGACAAGCCCCAAGCTCAACAAGAAACCTAAGAGGTTTCAATTTCATCCAAATTTGTCTTCCCGGCAATCCAACACTTTTGAAGCGCTTAGCCATTCTCGGCTATGTTTTGTACTTTTTCCTTTGGAGCCTTGACCTTAATGTTTCTCAAGGACTTCTCTAAGGATAATTTAAACTTATCTCATGTATTTTTAGAGTGCTCTAGGGACTCGGTTGCATTGGCGTATAAAATCTCTCTAAAAGCTATGTTGTAGGATCTTTTGGCAAATTTAGAACTTTTGAGTGTTTTGTAACAACAAGTATGCTTGTGAAACCTCAAGCTTCCAAGTTTGAAACAATGTCCGTCCTAGGTGTTTTATGAAGAGTAATTCCATGATTTTCTTTCCACTAATCATACTAGACATCTTCTTGGTGCTTTAGGAGTCATTATCTCCTCTTGTGTCAAGTTGTAGGCAAAGGGTTTTTTTTACCTTCAATGTTGTGTCAAGGTTAACTCCAAGGTGCTCATATTTGTGTAAGGGAGGTTTGGAGTACCCATCTATCCTTTTATTATCTCATTCTCTTGTTTTCCTAAGATAGTCACCATTGGAGACGAACTTAGTTTTTTTGTTGTTTTACCATTGTTGAGTTTGTGTTGTCTAGATCGAGCTAAAGGGAGTTTTCCCTACATCAATTATTCCTAAATTCAAATTTAAGGATAAAAGTTAAAATTGATTTAAAATAGATGTTCTATCTTATTTAAATATAAAATAAGAACTCTCTAAATTAATTCAAACTTTCTAAATTACTTCTTAAATTTATGCATTCCTATATTGTTCCAAAATAGATGATCCACCATATTTAAATATAAAATGTGAATAAGATGAGATATTTGGGGTTTGTAAATCATTTTTTCTATTTAAATGTATTTTAAATAAGATATAGGAAGATATTTACTAGTCTTAAAATTTTCAAATGAGATATAGTGAGACTATATTTTTAGCCATTTTTGCACAGAACCACCCATTATATGGTCGAATTTGCATGGAACCACTCCCGATATTGATAATTACTCCCAACCACCCAAATTTCATCATTTTATTACAAGGAGCCACCCTTGGACGGTTTCCGTCAAAAATTCTGTCAAAATCTATAAAATGACCAAAATACCCTCATCTTTTTAAATAAAGTGCAATTGTAATTACCTTTCTACCCTTCTATTCTTCATTTGTGTTTAGTTTTTTTCCCTTTGTTTTTTGTCCGTATTCTTGTTCTTCCCAGCTCATTATGGCCTTCGTTCTTCTCCCTCCACAAAATAGAGCTCACAAATGGCATTCTTCACAAATTTTGATTCTCATGTCACTCCAAATTGGTCGAATCTAGAAATGGAAGAAAATTTTTGTAATCGATTCCCATGTCTTTGCAAATTGGTCGAAGGAGAAGAGTGGTTGGTCTTTGCAAATTGGTCGAAGGAGAAGATTGCAAATTGGTCCCAGGTCGAATATGGAACAAAGGTTGAAGGAGAAGAACAAATTGGTCGAATCTGGAACAAAGGTTGGAGGAGAAGACTACAAATTGGTTGAATCTGGAACAAAGGTTGAAGGAGAACACTGAAAATTGGTCGAATCTGGAACAAAGGTCGAAGGAGAAGACTGCAATTCGGGAATTAGGGCTCCATTGAAGCTCCATTGAATATGGGAACTAGGGTCCATTGAAGCTCGAAATCGGCAGCAAAGGAGAAAGACTGGGCAACCACCAAAAGAAAGAGAAGAAGGAGAAGGGAAGAGAAGAAAGAGGTCGACAATATCTCCCTCAAGGAAGCTCCATTGAAGGGAAGAGAAAAAATTAGGGCTCCATTGAAGCTTCCATGGTCATATTGAAGACGAATAAGGAAGAAGAACGAATGAGGGAAAAGAGTGTCTTCAGCAATTCAGGATTGGTGGTAACCTTATTTGACATGCTAAATCCCATTGCAACTAGGTTCTCTCACTAATCTCACCACCATGGGTGTAGCAGCAACTGGTTTATCTGGGTTCATACCTTCCACATTTGGGAAGCTTGTTAATTTACAAACCTTATCTGTATATGAAACTGATGTCTCTAGTCCAAAGCGGAGAAGAAGAACGAAAGAGAGAATCTGGAAGAAATAGAGAGAAGAAGAACGAAAGAGAGAGTCTGGGCTAAATTTTTTTCGCCATTGAAGAACAGAGGGAGAAGAAGAACGAAAAAGCGAGTCAAACGAGGGAGAAGAAGAACGAGAAGATCTGGGCTAAAAAATCTCATGAGAAATACAATATATCGCGAGAAATACAATATATCGCGAGAATTTGAGTTGAAGGTAAAGAAAGTTTTGTGACAAAATCTCATGAGCAATATATCGCGGGAATTTGAGTTGAGGGTAAAGAAAGTGTGATTTTTTGGTTATTTAACATTCTGTCAGGGGTATAAGGGACTTTTCACGGTTTTGGATGGAAAAACTAACAGATTCTAGGGAGGGGTGGCTTTTGGTAAGAAAAAGTTGAAATCTGGGTGGTTCGGAGTAATTATCGATATAGAGGGTGGTTCCTTGTAAATTTGTCTATATAAGGGGTGGTTCCGAGCAAAATCGCCTAATTTTTAAGGAATGATATAGGGAGGAATGATTAGTTAAGAAATATTTGTATCCTACAATATGCAAACAAGTCTCATCCATTGGATTAAACATGACTAATAGTTCAGATTCACACTCCTTGTTTAATGAATCTAGTTACCAAAGGGCATTATTGTAATTTCAACATAAAATTAGGTCTTCTTCAACCCAATCTATGCTCAAATTCACAATTCACCCTCTTTTCCTCCATGGAAGTCGTGTCTCTTCTTCTTCTACCTCCAATTTCGTTTTTCTACTCTTGATCATCAATCTTGTGGCCGAATCTTCAGTTTTTGTTTCAATTTCTTCTGTCATCATCGGTGACTTGTGAGAATTGAAGTTTGTTTGTGCTCCATCAACTTCATAGATCCAAATATGTATTCTATCCAAATTTTTCCTGTTTTTTGTTTTGTTTTTAGTTGAATTATACCTATTTCTTAACTTCCTTGTTCTTGTTTCTCTTTGAAATTTCATAAATATTGGTTAACCTAATAAAGTTGTCTCGGTTATGTTGTTAATGTTTTATGAACATTAGTTTTTATTTATGAACATTGTTGTTGTTCATACCTTAGCGCGACCGGGTATGAGATACCACTGGTGACGAAGCTAAGGTGATCTAAACGAGTAGATCTCTAGATGCTGAACTCCTCCTGTATAGTGTGTAATGGATTGTTGGATAGAACGGTCGGTCTGGTCTCCAAACCTGAAAAGTCAAGCCCGGGGAGATTGTACCCCAGATTGGAATCTCCGATGATTAAGTCAATGATTATGCGTGAGGGTTTAAAGAGGATTTGATTAGTAGAGGTGTTTAAAGAAAGAGTGATTGGATTTCACCTACAGGGTTTGTAACCGATTACCTTGATCCTACCCAAAAAGGGGAGAATCTCTTGAATGTTAGAAAATAATGTTGTTTGATCGTTCGTTACATTCTATATAACAGTCAAAAGGTGTCAGAGAGAGAGAGGATCTGCCACGCCCATGTACACTATATATAGCTTGTAAGGACGTGGGTCCCCCTCGTTGTGCTTGGGGAGAAAGCTACTCATGTTTGTGCTCTCCCAGGGTTTCTTATGCGTCTTGGGCCGTGTTTATATCTTGGCCCAATAAGGTTTATGGGCTACTCAGGTAAACCGGATTGTGGAGACTTATTGTGGCTGGGTCGGGCCCAACATCCAACCGGGCTAATTCCTCGAATGCTCGAGGAGGACGTGTTGGAGCTCATCTCTTCTCCGTCCCTCGCCTTGTCAGTGAGTCTTATTTCTTGTTTAGTTATCCGTCTCTTTGTTTCTACTTAGCTTCATTAAGGTTTATACTTGTAGGTGGCTCGCATCAGCTAGTTTCTTGTTTTCCGGGCTTCGTCTCTGGCAACCCTCAAGCAAGAGCTAAAAGAGGCGAAAGAGGCTAATTCCACCCTCGTGGCCGAGCGCAAGGAGATCATCATCCAAATGGCCTACCAAAAGGTCGACTACGACATGACGATGGCAGAGGCGGCGAAGCTCCTACAGGAGAAGGAGAGTATCTCTGGTCGTCTTTCCGAGGCCGAGCGCAAGTTGGACTTGGAGGCCGAGCACTGTGAGCAACGGGTTGTTGAGGCTACAAAAGAGCTGAAAAGGTCAAACCGTGGGTTGAAGGAACAACTAGCCAACTCAGAGGCGGCCCAGGTTGCCATTGATGCGGCTAGGGAGAAAGTCGAGGAGGCTAGAATTGCCGCCGAGGGTGCGATGGAGGGGTTTCTTGCTCGAGCGGCGAAGGATGTCAAAGATATGGTAGTGGCTCAGTTCATCGGTGGTAGCCATATGCAGAGTTGGGTTACTTACTAAAACCGTTACCGAGTAGCCTTGATCTTCGAGGGCGTGAAGAAGAAGCAT